>NC_086444.1:1237019427-1237157798 GCF_028390025.1 Pseudophryne corroboree | reverse complement strand
ATGGTAAAGGATGTTAGAAGGTTCTTGCGCTGACATATAACCACTGGAATGGATGATTTATATATCTAAAAATAACTTTTTAACACTGGTTGTGCATTCATACTTCTGAATGTGATATACAGGTAAAACTCAGAAAATTAGAATATCATGCAAAAGTTCATTTATTTCATAAAAGTTGAAACAAATAAAGTATATAGACTCATTACATGCAATGTGATATATTTAAGCCATTATTTGTTATAATGTTGATGATTGTGGCTCACAGCTTAAGAAAACCTCAAATCCAAATTCCAAACCACCTGCAAAGGGTTCCTGAGCCTTTAAGTGGTCTCTCAGTCTGGTTCACTGCAATTCACAATCATAGGGAAAACTGCTGACCTTACAGTTGTGCAGAAAATCATCATTGACACCCTCCACAATGAGGGAAAGCTTCAAAATACTGTAAGTTGGATGTTCTCAAAGTGCTATATCAAAGCACATTAATAGAAAGTTAAGTGCAATGGAAAAGTGTGGAAGAAAAAGGTGCACAAGCAGCAGGGATGACCTCAGCTTGGAGAGGATTGTCAGGAAAAGGCCATTCAAAAGTGTGGTGGAGCTTCAAAAGAAGTGGACTGAGGCTGGAAATCGTGCATCAAGAGCAACCATACACCGATGGATCCTGAACATGGGCTTCAAATGTCATATTCATCTTGTCAAGCCACTCCTGAACAACAAACATCAGAATTGTGTTACCTGGGCTAAAGAAAAAAAGAACTGGTCTGTTCCTCAGTGGTTCAAAGTCCTCTTTTCTGATGAGAGCAAATTTTGCATCTCATTAGGAAACCAAGGTCCCAGTGTAAGGAGGAAGAATGGAGAGGCACACAATCCAAGATGGTTGAAGTCCAGTGTGAAGTTTCCTCAGTCTGTGTTGATTTTAGGAGCCAAGTCATCTGCTGGTGTTTTTCCACTGTGCTTTATTAAGTCCAGAGTTAATGCAGCCATCTACCAGGACATTTTTAGAGCACTTCATGCTTCCTTCAGCAGACAAGCTTTATGGAGATGCTGACTTCATTTTCCAGCAGGACTTGGCATGTGCCCACACAGCCAAAAGTTCCAAAACCTGGTTAAATGACCGTGGGATTACTGTGCTGGCCAGCAAACTCGCCTGACCTGAACCCCATAAAGAATCTATGAGGCATTGCCAAAATGAAAATGGAAGACATGAGACTGAACAATGCAGAAGAGCTGAAGGCTGCTACTGAAGTGCCCTGTCTTCCATTACACCTCAGTAGTGCCACAGGCTGATAGAATCCACACCACACTGCATTGAGGCAGTAATTCATGCAAAAGTCACCCAAACCAAGTACTAAGTACATATGCATGATTAAACCTTACAGAGAGCCAACATTTCTGTATTTAAAATCCCTTTATTATTAATTTTATGTAATATTCTAATTTTCTGAGATTTTGGATTTGGGGTTTTCTTAAACTGTGAACTGTGAGCCTATAACAAATAAAGGCTTGAAATATCTCACTTTGTATGTAATAAGTCTACATAATATATTAGTTTCACCTTTTAAATTGTATTACTAAAATAAAAAACTTTGTCACAATATTCAAACTATATGTTTCATCTATCTATCTATCTATCTATCTATCTATCTATCTATCTATCTATCTATCTATCTATCTATCTATCTATACAGGGTTGAGTATCCCTTATCCAAAATACTAATTCCCAAATTTTTGGGTCCCCTACTGAGATAATGATATATATATATATATATATATATATATATATATATATATATTATGTGTATATATAGATATATTATATAGATATACAATATAATATGTATATATATATATATATATATATATATATGTCATTAAATCAGTATGGGAACCAAAAATATGTAATTTTGAATTTTGGATAAGGTTTACTCAACCTGTTTATAAAAGAGACAGCGTTATGCTAAGCGGCCATTTTGTATAACAGTAGCCATTTTTGAGTATATGAAGAAATGCTTTTGCTAAGAAGTTATAAGTAATGCTGACATTTCATAAGTTAGAAATAATTATTTACTAATCACAAGGTTAGGTTGATTTACTGGAACATGTTGTGAGACAGTGTACTGGGGGAATACAGACTCATTCTCAAGGACAGGAAGGAGGGGGGTAACCACAAGTGCAAGGTTCCCTGTCTCTCAGAAATGATTATTATGTTTTGTTTGTGAAACACATAAAGTGCTTGTGTAATTACCTTTTTTGCTTATAATAAACCTAGACAAATGAACCAATATAGCCTAATTTTGCTGAACATAACCCTGTGTTGTGTTTAATTTCTGAGGGGTAGATGTATTAACCTGTAGAAGTTGTCAAAGTCGAAAAATATCGTTATTCCCAATGCCTTGTACTAACCCCAATGCACATGCCCGCTGCTCGTGCACCCACTCCCCCGTGCGTACGCATCCCCTCAGGTTGCGTAAGGGACGCTCCAACGTCGCCTGCGCATGGGGATGTGTGGTTACGGTAGAGTTTGTGGGCTTGTAGCGAGCGACTCGATCGCAGCATATTTAACCTTTATAGTGCGTTTTGTAGATAATATTCCCCTTAATAATGTCTGCAAGTATGTTTAGTGTAAATGGTTCAGGGACTTGGGAATTCCTCTTTGCATGATACGAAGGGTCTGATAAAGGTTGAACAGTGGTGTCTAGTACCTAACTGAAGAGTATTTTATTAGAAACAATCCAGTGTTGGTTAGGAAGAGATTAATCGCTCCTGCGTATAGTTATGTCTATGAGTAGTTTATGGACATTTACTGTATTTGCAGTTCATTATCCATGCGGCGGTAATCTTGAGGATACCTCCCATCTGAGCAGTTTGAAATAGTCAGAGCCCACCTGTTCGAATCCACCTTTGACCTTTTGTTATAATGCGGAGGGACATTCCTGTGTCCAATGAACAATGAGATTATAGGACCATTGTATTGTACAGTACACGGTGTATATAAAGACCCCCATAGCCAGACCAGCACTCACTTCTCTCCACAAAGGTTTTCCCCGTGATGACTGAGAGCTGGTTTCCAGATAGCGCCTACGAGTCATTCCCACGTGTGTAAGTTTCTCTGTGGCCATTTCGTTACTCTGTGTGTATGCAATTGTTCTCTTTTTGTTACCCGTTTAATGTAAGCCATTCATTCTTATTCTATGTATTTGTGTTTACGATCGTTCGCTATTGTGTATATTTCTGTTTAGTTATTCTGTTTAGGTATTTATGTTAGGACTGTAGTGAATAAGCTGTAAACTGTTTTCTTTTCCGTTTTACTTACTAATATCGTCTATAAAGGTGTTGGAACCTTAGCAAGTAGTGTGTGTTTCACTAGACATTATAAAGGGTTTCTGAGCGTCTCAATCGCTCAAACAGCTTTCATATCATCCAGGTTAATCAGCGTTACATTGTGGTAATATTACAGTACTAAGGTTTACAGCATAAGCATACCCTTACAGTGTGTTGTTAACAAGGTTTTCTGTGTGTAATTCAGTGAGCATCAGCGCCGCTCGTATCCCACTCTCGCGGTACAGCGTCCGCTACGCCAATAGTGTAGCAGTACGGAACTCGGGCCGCCTATAGCGTGCTCGATATAAGCGTAAGCCGTGAGCAAACGTGCCGCTCGTGCGTCTCGACCACGGCCTAGCGTCTGCTACGCTAAGTGCGTACCATTACGGCACCACGTGCGCCTATTGCATACATTGTCTATAATAAGTATATAGCTTATGTTAAAAGGTAAATAATTAGCTTTATCAAAGTCATAAGGAAGTGATAAACCAGTGTTAAGTGCAAGGTGATAATGCACAAGCCAATCAGCTCCTAACTGTTAATTTACATATGGGAGCTGATTGGGTGGTGTGTTTATCACCTTGCATTTATCACTGGTTTATCACTTCCTTATGCCTTCTCCAGGTTAATACATCTGCCCCTGAGTCCCTCAATTGATTTGTAAAGGTATTGAACAGACAACCAAAGGAAGTTGCTACAGGAGTTTATCTCCAACATTACATGGGGGCTAGTCCGGGATTACTGATGCTCCTGCCAGCAGATGACAAAGCTGCTGATGCACGTATACAACCACTGACAAAACCCCAGGTGAGTAATCTAAAGATTGATTTTCAACTTCATTACTCTCTCAGTGTCTGTATACTATCTACCAGTCTGTTCCTCTATGTGCAGGTAGTATACGTGATAGAGAACCTGTGTTCTCTGATAAAGTAAGTACATAAGTTTCAGTTTCACATTTGCAATGAAAAATTTGGTTTTATTTTTAAATGACATGTCAGAATTGCAAATGTTCAATATTACTGTGGTGTAATTCCGATATTGAGTCTGATTATTGTGAATTTAAAGGTATATTGCACAAAACTGACTTTAGTTTTGTTTGTAAGGTTGACACAGGTTTTGCTGCAGTAGTGGGCTGTCATATTAATCCTGATATATTGTTGCAAATTATTGGTGGAGCCTACCCCTATTTTCTATGTTTTTTACCCATCAATCATCTGCCAGTTGAGTTTATTCCTGTTTGTCCAGAGAGTTTGAAATTGTTAGACAAAGATGTTAGAAACATTATTGAAAAAGGTAATCCATGCGAATATAAGAGACGTATGATTCAGTGGTTGAAAAAGTCTATGTGGACTTGGTAGTATCGAATTTTCTTCTTTGCCGTTTGTCTAGGTAAGAAATAGAAAACAATCACACAGTTTAAACCATTTCTTTTTGTTTGTTTACAGTATAAATTTGTCTTTTAAACAGAGGTATCTTCCTAATAGCTAAAAATAGATAAGTGATATTCTCAGATTACAACGTTTGCAGCCCATAAAGACATTGTAAGGTGAACTGATCATTCATGCAATGGGTGCACATGGTAGTAAATCCAGGCATAAGACTCCCATGGAAGATGTCAGTGAAAGAGAAGAGAAGAGAGCACTTAAAGGTATAAGTGTGATTTTTAAAAGAGCAGGATTTCCAGAAGAAGGGACCCTTTATCCGGACCAATGTCAGATATTTCAAACAAACAATACACATTGGATTAAAAAGAATTGTTTCTAAAAATTTGGCAAACTGTCTAAGGAAATTGAGGATGAATTAAGACAAAGAAAAGATCTACTACTTTTAATACATCATCTGTATATATGAGAAATAATAATGCCATAGGTCTTGGCAACATAATGCCCCTAGAAGAAAACAGACTTTGTACATGCATTGATTTATCAGAGAGAAATGTCTAATCCTTTGTTATAATTTTTATATTATATGCACACCAGTGTATATACAGGGAAACAGCAATGTGTACATGTAATGGGAACTGCGATTTTGCTGCCCCCTCGTTTATAAGCTGAAAGGATTTAATGTGGCCCAGGAAAAATAAAGGAACAGTATGTATAGATAATGCTGCTATGTAAAAGAGCATACTGTAATATGTACATACATACGGATGTAAAATGCTTTTGACTGCAGAATATGGATAATATGACAGTAAATAAAAGTTGCATGAGGGAAATAACTGTCACTTCATTCCTGAATGCCTTATAGGATCCTAAAAATAATTAGAAAACAGTAAGTTTAACTAAATAGAACATGCTACTGCAAATTATATTAATGGGTGATCATGCATACGTATGTAGATTTATATGTTCCCATAAGCCATTTTACATATAAGCAATGTGTATTTTAGTCTTGGTTTAGGAAAGAGTTCTCAGCTGTTAGGTAGTTGGAGACAGTAGTATAGTACTCATTACTAAGGTACTTTGTTATCTGAGATTCTAAAAGTTTCTATAATCCAGTTTTGATGCAGGGGAAGATTAATCAGAAGCAAACCCCAGACATTGATCAGGAACAATACACACCATGATTCCAGTCTGATATGTTAAGAATTGTAAATGAATTACCAGATATGAGTAAAAATCCTCCTGCATTTTTTTAAATAATTGTCACAAGTATTTGGTATATACAGACCTTGCTGGATAGATTTAGAGCAAATTATTAGAACAGCGGTAAATTCTGGAGAACATTCCCTTATGGAACAAATGGCTGCCCAATGCAGCAGGCGGTAGAGAAAGAATTGCAGACAGGCCAGCAGCAGACAAAAGATACACTAGAGCAAGTGGAACAAATCTCTTAGCAAGAGTACAGTGTAGATGTTTTACAATACAAGAAACAGCACTCGCCTCACCAGACATTGTGCAAAAAACAGACACAGTACGGCAGTACTATGATAAACTTGTAGTTAGACAAGAGAATGAAGGATATCCAGTAGGTGACGCTGCAGGAGCAAGAATTTTAAAGACACATTTTTTTAAATGGTTTAAAAAATGAATTAAGATCTCAGCTTTTCCAGATCCGACCAGAAGCTATGACGATGGATATAGCAGCTCTGTTACAAGTCCTGGAAGGCATAGAAGATGTAGAAAGGGAACGTACGTACGTACGTACGTACGTACGTACGTACGTACGTACGTACGTCAAGGCTCCTGTGGTCACTGTCCACCTAGTACAGGGTCAGGGAAAAAAGGTGGACCCCCAGAAACAATGGTGGACAGGCAGAAAAAAACATACCCGCAAGTAAGACAGATGGATGCACAAGGTAATGATATGACAGGCAAATGCTTTTGGTGTAAATCCCCAGGACATCAGAAGAAGGATTGCAGAAAATGTCTCAAGTGGCAATGGAGACAACAACAGGCATCCGATCAGCCCTATACCCGGAACATGAATGAAAGGGATCAAGACGCCCACAATAGAGCAGGACGGTGCGCAACCCCTGTGTCAGCAGCAGTATCCATGTATCCTGCAGCAACTGGTATTTACTTACAGATCAGGCCATCAAAGCAACTGGATTGGGAGGTATAGCCCTGCCCCTGCAAGAAAGCAAGATGATGCCCTTACTCATCAATGATGAAGCCACACCAGTCCCAGTGGCATTTCTGACCTCACCCACCAGTCCAGTCAACCTTTTGGGAACAGACATCCTAGCCCTAATGCAAGCAACAATCCAGTACACCCCAAAAGGCATTAAGTATACCAGCAACATTCCAGCAAAAATACAACCCAAAATAGAAGCTGCTATACAAGTCTACCTCTCACAGGAAAAGAAAGATGAAGAGGAACAACAACTTCCAGCATGGACATCATCAGTTCCTGATAAATTATGGTCCAAAGGAAAAACAGATGTGGGCCTTCTAATGGTACAGAAAGTACAATATCAACTGAAGAAAGAAACAGTACCAGAGTCCATAAAACAGTACCCCCTTACCCCAGCACAGGATTCTTACTTTCACACATAATGGAAAACAATACTGTTGGACAAGAAAATCCACAAGGGGGGCCACTTCACCAAGTGATTTCAATGAAGTCATGGTTACAATATTACAGGCATGGAGACCCCTCTATCCAGAAGACACACAGCTGATACAGTATGAGGATGACCTGCTGATTGCTACCACCACTGAAAAAAAGTGCCAAGAAGAGGCAGTGTCCTTATTGAAGTTTCTGGAAGAACAAGACTGCAGAGCGACAAAGGGGAAATTGTAGCTAGCAAAGCAAAACGTAATCTTCCTAGGACATTGTATTATCCATGATACAAGATACCTGACAGAGGACCGGAGAAAGAAACTCATACTACAAGCAAAACCGCCAACCACTGTTAAGCAAGTCAGATCATTCCTGGGCCTAGTAGGATACTGCAGAGAACGGATACCTCTAGCATCAGTCTACATGCAAACTCTGTATGCAGTACCAAAAAGGAGGGTCCACACCCCACCCATTTAGCCATTGAAGAATCAATCAAGCAATTAAAAGCAGTAATTTCCTCATCTCCAGCCCTAGGACTAACTGACTACAGTAAACCTTTTACCTTGTATTGTCATGAAGAAGGAGGCCATGCACTTGGAGTTCTCATGCAGAAATATGGACTAAGGAAAAGACCAGTGGCCTATCACTCAAGCAAGCTTGATAACATTACTCAAGGACCACCTACCTGCATCAGAGCAGTGGCAGCAGCAGCAGTCCTAAAAGACAAGAGCACAGATATAGTGCTCAATCATGAGCTCATCATTCAAGTACCACATGCAGTAACAGAAATTCTTCAACAAGCAAGAACCAAACACCTGTCAGCAGCAAGGCTGACCAAGTATGAAGTAGCACTGCTAAGTGCAACACATGTGACCATCAGAAGATGTACTACCCTCAACCCAGCAACCCTCTTTTCAACATTGATAAATAAAGGTGTTGAATTTCAAGATTCAAAAGGAGGGAGAAACAGACCTTCTTTCCCACTAATGTCAAGACAATACATTTTAACAAACAGAAATTATTTTAATAAATCATTCAAAAAGTATATGGACTAAAGAGTTAATTAGCTGTCGGGTGATTCTGGTGTGAGGGTTTGTTCCAGAAGCATCAGCCTCTTCTTTGGTTTACCTCCATTGTGAAGAATGCTTTTCGGAAAAACCTGTTAAGAACTACTAGTGGTCACTGAGCGCAGCCCATACAACCACCCACTTCGATAAACTACTGGTTCTCCACTGGCAAGAGGACCTGTTCGGGGAATAGCTGCTGATTCCTCCAAGGACCATTGTATCCGTGGTGGTCTAATTAAATCATAGCGCAATTTGGTTATTCTATTGTTATTCTATTGTTGTATATGTATGTATATATATATATATATATATATATATATACACAACATATATATATATATATATATATATATATATATATATATAATAGGCAAGAACCCACAGCACTCATACATCCGCGGTGCCAGTGGTATTGTGACCACACCATTTAAATTAAAAAAATCATACAAATTCAGCACTCACCTAATATTAACACTTCAAACTGTAATTCATCTGAATTCAGGGAATGTTAGTTCCAAAATATTGCAATAGTTTGTTAAGCTGATCAGCCACTTCACGGCCATTCCCATTTGGTCAGTCCCTAGACTGACTTTCACAAATCTGAGCATTGCTCTCAGGCATCTTTTGGATTTTAAATAAACAGTATGCTTTTATAGTACTTGGCAACAGTATGAAAAGATAATAATTATGTGTACAAGAGTTATGTACAGTATGAAAATTTCTTAGCAGTATAAGTTCATACTTCCTCAAGAACCCTTCTGATAACAACATGCCTAACCCAATCCAATTTACACTTGGGGATAGGAATTTTTCACAATCCTTCTCTGTTAGCATATGCAAATGTTCATTGACATGCTAGTTTCATATTCAAACAAGACAGGATATTCCCACAGTGCAGCATATTAAAAATGGTTTAATTAATACTTAACACTTAAAAAGAATACAAAGTACTCAAGTAAAAAAGGTGCTCAATAAAAAGTGAATAGCTTATCTTTAGGTTCCAAGTGATAGCAGGAAAATATTAACATCTATAGTAGGAGAGGATGTGCAGCATTAGAGACCCTCACTGCGTTTCATCACTTACACTTCATCAGGGTCATACTAAACCTTTTGAACTCATAGATGCTCATCTATCAATTAGTTTCAGTTTGTCTGGTAGGATTAATCCTCATTCACCACATGTAATCCACACATACAATGTCTTCTTACAGTAAGCTGCATTCCAAAGATTTGCTGTGTCCAGAGAAATCTACAATAAATCATTGAAGACCCATGGCTGGCATCAGGATAGTAGGTCAATAGTACTTAGGTAGACAGTCAATAGGTCAACCACTATTGGTCAACATGGACATGGTCAATATGGGAAAAGGTCAACACATGAAAAAGGTTGACACAAGACAGGTCGAGACATGGAAAGGTTGACATTACTTTTTTTTTTTACTTTTTCAAACTTTACCATCCACGTGGAAGACGATAGGGAAAAGCAACTTGCGCTCACAGCATGGTGAGTGAAGCGAGCCATGCAAGGGTACGTGGTACACTAATTGAAGTTACTAGTCATGTTACACAAAAATTTACACCAAAAACATAAAAAATCTCATGTCAACATTTTCTTATGTGGACCTTTCCCATGTTGACCTTTATCCCATGTCAACCATGTCCATATCAACCAATAGTGGTCAACCTATTGACTGTTGATGTTATCCTGGTCAACCCATTGATCCATAAACATATTGGCCACCTGGCAAGTTTAAAAGCTGTCCATTTTGACTGTTATTAGATGCATGTAGATAACTGTTGAAGTCCACAAATTTTGTGTACATTTTGGTCTCTCACTTTCAGACTTCTAAAAATATTGTGAGGCCCAAATAATGCACACTGTTTTTACAAATTTCATGGGTAAATTTCTGATTTTTTTTCTTCTCATTAATATATTGTGTAAAGGATTCCTGCTCTTTTTTGCTACCTTCCCAAATTCTGATTACCTGTATGTTGTTGTTGTGACAAGCTCAAAATTGTTAATGGTCCAACTATTCTCTACTATTTGTCTAGAAAAAGACTTGCATTTAATGACATACATTTTGTACCAATAGTGGTACCTTTATTTTGTATATAAAAGTTATCTTTAAACAAATAATAATTGTCTCTTAAAATTAAGGTGATCCATTTTATAATAAAGTCTATTTGTGCTTGTTCCATTCATGAGATCTCTACAAGGATTTTCTGAACATTATCACAGTCTTTGATATGGTCTATACAGTTTTAAATAAATGTTATATCACATGTTGTCAAAAGGTAATCTTCCTTTCATTCACAGTCTTCTAAGTTGTTCCAAACATCTGTCATGTATGAAAGGTGGCTACAATATTCTCTGACCAAAGCTTGGAATAAGGTCTCTTTGAAAACTGAGATTAGCTATCAGGAAATTTATTCTAATCACAATTGGTCTATTGGGTTGATGGCAAAAATTCTGTACTTTTGGGAGAACTCCTGATATCACAAGCATGTATTATGTAGAAGGACTGGCTTCCCCATGTGTTGTGTGGGGAAGCAGTTATAATACAGCTGGTCAGGATTGTGGTGATCACAATGCCAATCCCGGAATCCTGAATAGTTATGAAATGCTGCAGCTGGAATACCGGCAACAGTTCCATGACACCCAGTGAGCGACCGTACCCGCAGTGTGGTGAACACAGCATGGTGAGCGCAGCAAGTCCACAGGGGGCTTTTTAGTGCTCGCCCTGATGCTGGCATCCTGACAGCTGGGATCCCTTCCACCGGAATTTCATACTGAACCCTTTGTGTGCTCACTATGCAATCATATCAGGCAGCCAAGAATTAGCTTTTAGGGAGAGAAGACTGGTAGCAAAGGGACATGAGCAAAATCAAACAGTCAATATGCAGCAGGACCTGAAATCAACAATATTGGAGGGGACTAGCCCACTCTGTGGCAAATAAGATATTATCTATGGTAGGAAACAATTAGCTAGGAACTGTAAGATGTCCATGAGTAGGGGTGAAACACAGCTTAATCATAACCTAAAAATCTAAAGTGGGGCAGTTGGCAATCCAGGTTGGTTGATGCCAAAGGACAGAATATACAATGAACAGAACAAAAGAAACAAAATGCAGCAAAGCACCACTTGTAATGCCAGCCTCCTAATGAGAATAAAAACAGGACATGGTCAGATGCAATACACTAAAAATATCAAACAATATTAAGTCTCACCCCTGAGGCAAGTCTCTGATTATTAGAAGAATCAGTCACTTGACATTAGGCTAGAAACCAATGAAGAGCAAAGGTCTCAATGGCTTTAGAAGGGTAGCAATACAACATTGTATGCCCTAATCCTAGAGGTATGGTTGAGTCCCAACAAAAAAGGCAACATTTAAATGAAGAATCATAGTGGGGGAAGTCATTCCAGCTTCTTTGAACTGTAGATACATCAGCAGCTGGGGAATGTGTCCCCAGGGCCCAGGGAACCATATTGGAGAAGTGACCATTGGATAAATGTTACCTTATCCCAATGCTTTAGCTACATGAGTCATGTTGTCCACCAAGATTTATAGATGAAAGACAAAGTATTTTCATATTTACAGTTATGTTTTTGAAGCACTTTTGTGATGGGAAGAAGGTCTCATAATATCTGGATAGTAGGTGGTGAGAGATCCTAGAATATTTGAATATGCATGTCTCAATAAACAATAATAGGAGTGTTTCATGTTACTACAATCATTGTGTTTTTTTTTTTTTTTTTTGCATAAGTACTGTAGTCTAACCGGATAATTATATCCAATGTGTTTTTTTCCCAGATGGAGGTTTAGATCTCAGCACACAGTGCACCCAACTGAGTGGGAGATTCCATTCCTCTATACTCGGGAGGATATGTTTAAAGAGGTCCCTTAGAAAAAGGACAAAATGGAGGGAGAAACTGTTTTGGGTACATTTCTGATCCAAAGATTATTTCTGCATGATCTGTCATCTACAGTATGTCCAATTATTTTTCTTTGCAATTGTTTATCTTCATCCACAGTAAGGCGAGCTCCCTGTCCACTTCATGGCTCCTTGGGAGCAACATAGATAATCAGTTTTGCAATCAAGGAAATCCTTTTTAGTGCCCAATGCAGTAATCTTAGATTAAAAGTTGTCGACTGCCCGTCTCAGCTCCTGTTGGAAGAAAACTTAATACCATCTACAACAGTAGTGAGAAGTAGAACTACATATATACTTGGGTTGATGTCTAAGCTCTGAAGAGGACATACTGTAGGAGAGATAAGAATTGATTTGTCATGCCAGAGGGTTGAGGCTGACCTGGGGAAGCCTCAGGCATAGGGGCTGACGTGTAAGTGAATCTGGGTGGCAGTATGGGATTCCTGGACATACAGGGTACCCTTAGCACAGGCGCACGAAGGCATGACCAAAACGACAGAGGAATAAAAGTCAAGTTGTTTATTATGCACACAGTTCAGACAATCACAATGGCAGGTGGTGATAGGCACAATACTCAGCAGTAGGATTCACAGTGTTAACATAGCAGCACAGTTCCTCAAATACGGTAGTAGCAAGTATGCTGTTTGGTATAGTATGATATCAATATGGCACAGTCTTGGAAGACATTGAGATGGTATAGTCCATAGATGTAAACAGCTAACCACTGTACTTCATGAGATGAACTGATACTGAGCAGAAAATGACACACTGGAAGCAGGAGTCAATGGCGGAGCATAGAGGTAGGCTGAGAGCTGGATGACTGCCGAGGATGCTGATTGGAACTGGCACAGATGGTGAGAACTTAATGGGAACACACTGATTGTGACAAAGTTCGATGCTGGGACACCGATGATGACAGAGTTTGATGCTGGGACACCAATGGTAACCTGAAGGCGATGATGGAACACAGCTGGTAATTGAGATAATGTAGGAACACCACTGGTAAAAAGAGGCAAGGTGGAAAAACAGCTGGACACTGGAGATGATGTGGGAACACCACTGATAACCGGAGACGATGTGGAAACACTGCTGGTAACATGTGGCATTATTGGAACACCGCTGGAGTCAGGCAGAACTGCAGGAAAGAAACTGGTGCAGGTGTTTTTCAGTGGAGCAAGGTCAAAGGAGCTGGAATACCTGAAGACAGCAAACAGAAACAACCACAGATTGCAGAGACATCCAACACTGGGCTAGACAACCATAGCACTGACAACAGGAAGCCTTGGTTCAGTATACTGAAATCTGCTGGAAAACAGGGATTGTCTGGGCAATCCGAGAGGATACAGGCCCTCATTCCGAGTTGTTCGCTCGTTGCCGAGTTTCGCTGTATTGCGATTAGTCGCGTACTGCGCATGCGCAAGGTTCGCAGAGCGCATGCTCTTAGTTATTTTACACAAAAGTTAGGTATTTTACTCACGGCATAACGAGGATTTTTCATCGTTCTGGTGATCGGAGTGTGAATGACAGGAAGTGGGTGTTTCTGGGCAGAAACTGGGCGTTTTATGGGTGTGTGCGGAAAAATGCTGCCGTTTCTGGGAAAAACGCGGGAGTGTCTGAAGAAACGGGGAAGTGTCTGGGTGCACGCTGGGTGTGTTTGTGACGTCAAACCAGGAACGAAACTGACTGAACTGATCGCAGTGGCAGAGTAAGTCTCGAGCTACTCAGAAACAGCAAAGAAATTTCTATTCGCAATTATGCAAATCTTTCGTTCGCAATTCTGCAAAGCTAAGATTCACTCCCAGTAGGCGGCGGCTTAGCATGTGCAATGCTGCTAAAAGCAGCTAGCGAGCAAACAATTCGGAACGAGGGCCACAGTGTACAGTGGATCGGCTGTGGAAAGTCATGTGATTAACCCAAACATGGCTGCACCCACGTTTGGATCTGGAGGGAAATTCTGATTGTAAACAGCATGCTGAAGCTTACAGTAATGGTGGCAGTGGAAGCCACAGAGTGCAGGAGACACCATCCGCTAGGACATGAGGGGCATGCTGGATAGCTGTCATACGTGATGGATATGGTGCGGAGTAATCGATCCGGCTCCAGAGACTGCACAGACGGAACACGGAGCTACGGAAGTCTGCCGGCAGACTACAGATTCATCCACTACACCATCAACGAGGACCCCCACACAGCAGCAACTGAAATTGAGGTAGGCTAAAGGTTAATCCTTGACCTATTGCTCTTATTGCCAGCGGGGACAGTATTCACAGGACTCGGGCACCAGCATTGCCCTACTCACTTGGACATTTGTTTTCAGTGATGGGACGAGTCAATACACTGCAGAGACTGCTTATATGCAAAGGTTACAGAGCCCATATAAAACCTAATTTCTAAGATCACAAGACCTTTGAGAAATTAGGTCATTAACAGCAGCATACACCAGTGGGGTAAAACACCTAACAGTGTGCCCACAGGAATTATATATGTTTGTCAATGTGTCATATGCCTGTTTTGTGTACCGGTACTAGCGAGGGAAAATAGGAATAGTGTATACCCACCGCTGCACAGACCCAACTGATACTGTATTTTAAGAAATATATTTTTTATGCTAATAAATTGTCAATTTTATTCACCATTACTGTCTCACTGTGGACATTTTTTATAGAGTATAACATACATTTCCATGCTCCAGCTAGGGATGCGCTAAACACCATATCCATCACGTATTACATGCCCAGTGGAATTCTGTAGTGTACCCACACGGTGTTGTACAGCAGCAACCAGCTAGAGGGAGTTGTGTGCAGAAATAGCGCAGTTCCTCACCCCCTTTTTCTTTTAAACCTGGATAGCTGTCATGTCAGCGTCACCAGGATTGCTGAGGAGAGACTGTGGAGATGCCATGCAGTGTGCTGCACGCAGACAGCACATATGGAATCCAGTCTTGGAGCACAGGAACAGTCTGGGAATGCACCTGGATGGTAAGTAAGAGTGCTATGTTACCCGGATTGTGACATGATTTTTCTGCACTCTGTGGTTTGATTTTGGTGATGAACATACAGTAACCGGTGCGGTGTCCGCAACATCTTTTTGACCTCAATGAGATGTGACACAGACAAAACAGTGTTGCATGTAAACAGTAGATACTGTTTAGAGCTTGAAGGCAAAACAGAGGTAAAATACATTATGGGTCCTCAAATAAGGTCTATATAAGTTCCCCTCTTGTCACAAATCAGTCCATCATACTGTAGGTAGCGAAATTTATATTAATATTAATACGAAAAGTAGAATCAAATATACATCCAAGCTAGATAAGGCACTTGGGTATATGTGTTGCTGTCCCCAATTGAATAATATAGAATATACACTAAAAAACATTAAATAAATTTGTCAAGCAGGCAGTAATAAAGAGCTGAGGCCATCTAGTGGAGAGTGCAAGGAAGTGCTTAGTAACGGGTATAAAATGATGGCTGTGTGTAGGGAGAAAATGTCAGTGGTGCAGTAATAGAGAGCTGAGGCCATCTAGTGGAGATTGCAAGGAAGTGCTTAGTAACGGGTATAGAATGATGGCTGTGTGTCATGGAGAAAATGTCAGTGGTGCAGTAATAAAGAGCTGAGGCCATCTAGTGGAGAATGCAAGGAAGTGCTTAGTAACGGGTATAAAATGATGGCTGTGTGTCATGGAGAAAATGTCAGTGGTGCAGTAAAAGAGTCACACGGCAGTACAGCTACAGCCCCAGAGACGTGCAGGATATATGCACTGGGTTAGGTTGTGAGTGCTAGGAGAGTATAGTCAGGATAGAATTCACTTATTAGAAGGGATGACCCTTAGAACCTCCAACATCTACCAGGCTAATGCTCCAGAGGCACATCTGAAATATAATGGTCACTAGATACAGTAAGTGGGGTAAAAAAGCAACTAAAACTATTTTTGGGGGGAAAAAAATCACTTTTATTTCTCAACATATTCTCGTTCAAGGGTGATATACTTGGTCCAGTGAGTTTGCAATTTTCTAATATAGTCGGAAAAGTAGGGTGTATCAAACCCTGTAAAATACTCGTTGATGGCAGTGATGACTTCCTCATACGATGAGGATTTCTTCCTACTGAGACAGATTTTCAAATTTGGAAACAGGAAGAATGCTTGGAGCCATATCCGAAGAATAGGGTGGATGGGGAATCATTTCGAAACCCAATTTGTGTAATTTTACAATTGCAACCTTTGACTCGTGGGAAGGTGCATTATCTTGGTGCGTCAATCTTATCCATTTATTTTTTTCAGCTCTACTTTCAGTCCAAAAATGTTGCGTTGTACTCACCTTTTAATGTTTTACCCTTTTGTGAATAGTCGATTAAGATAATTCCTTAAGACTCCCAAAAAACAGTGGCCATCACCTTTTTAACTGACAACAGTCTTTGCCTTCTTCGGTTCATTTTCACCAGGCATTGTCCACTCTTTTGAAGGCTTTTTTGACTCAAGATTGTCTATTGCAGTAGCAGATTCCCCATGAACTTCATCTAACTCTGCTATAATCTACTGCATGGAATTAATTTTTGTTCATTATTGTGGCAACTGCTAAATGGCTCCAATTTGGCTTGTGGTGGTGGTGTTGTTGGTGGTGGTGGTGGGGTGGGGGTTAGAAGATTGGAACTTTCCAGGTGTCATGTCACCAAAGGGATTGTAGCACCATCTCATAGAAATTTACCACACTTATCAAATTACCCTCCTAGTAAGCAACAGATGGCCTCCCTAAGTGCAGCATCCAGTTTCAGGTAGCAGTGAGTGACGGCAGGGACAGGGGTCACAAGCCCCCTGGAAGATCCAGCTGAACAGGTAGAGTCATCCTGTTGGAGATACTGACACTGAAGCGAAGGCACTAGCAGTAGAGAAATATCAGTCACTGGAGGTAAACACATACATTCTTTATGAGCTATGGTCTAGATGCAAGTTATAGAGGCAGTAAAGCCCAGAGCAGGAGAGAAGGAGGATATCCCTATGGCATGAAGTGGCTGTTCAGCCTGATTATTGTACAGTGTTCTCACAGTTTTTAACTCAAAACTATGAAATATATTCAATAAATTGGCCATAATAGTTTAAGAAATAAAATGAGTGCACAACTTTTGGGGGTGATCCATTCCAACAAACATTACATACATAATAATCAAACATGTACTAACATATGTGATTAGTCTTTGACAAAGGCTGTTTGTGGCCAAAACACATTGGAAACAGATACACACACAGACACTACAAGCCTGCATTGCCTGTACATCACCGCAGACCACATCCACACGATTCCTCACTGGCTGGCGAGTAGAGCGGCCATTGAGACCGCACAGGACACAGAAAGAAGCAGAGCCTTGCAGTAATGCAACTTCCGGTGTTCAGTGCGTCTTCCTGTGGGACCCGGCGGGCCAGCAGCAGAACCAGGAAGACATCCAGCACTGCATGCAGAGGAGCACCACTGGGGATGGAGAGGGCTGAAGTTACGCAAGCGGCAACACAGAGGCTCACCACAGAGTGAGCAACGGGAATGAGGCACCACATAGTGAGGGTAAGTTGCACCTGGAAGGCTGGGACGCCGGCCTCCCAGAACATGACCCCCATCAGAAACCAGACATTGAGAGAGAACTGCTTTTGGGCACAGTTCCTCTGACTCATACTGGGGGACATGGAAGTTTCTTTAGGAAAAGACTGCCACTGGAAATATCCGGACTAGAGACATTATTTGCTCTCAAGACTGTTTATTACTGTATTCATCACACGACATCAAGTTTGCATTCATTTCTCTACACATCAGTATGTTTACACTGCATGCATGCTACTGCTATGAACATGGATAATACTGTGTGATCACTCAAATTACATGTGTACTAATATATATGCAATATTGTACTGTCTGTTATACTGAGCATGGTGACTGCAAAAATAAAAGTATTTACAGACCATATAGACATTTATTTCTCACATACAACACCAAGTATAGGGTTGTGCGCAGGTATCAAGAACCTGAACAATATATGTGATTAGTATTGTAAAAGCCCTTTGCAATTAGCTCCGGTCACCTGACATATGTATTTTGGTCCGGGAGTCCCTCTGTGCATGTGCAGAGTGCCACCGTGGTAGAGTGGGGTGCTGGGATGGATCTGTTTGGATCCCTATCATGAAGGATGTGGATAAAAGCTGGTGTAACATTCCACAACGTAGTCCCAATGTCCATGGCTTAGAACATATGGAAATTGTGGACAATGTCACATAATAGACTTTGGATGCATTTTCCCTTAAGAAGATCCCACTCATTATTTGACCTTCAGAAACCACTGGCCAGGCTACAAGTAACATTTCTAGACATGCCTTCTGGGAAGGAGTTCAAATGAAAATAGTTAATTGTCCTTGCAGATGCCCTGGATGTGATCATAAGTGTATACAAACATGTGTATATACTAACCAACACTGTAACAGTAAATGCCAGGGCCAGATTGCAGAAGATTAGGGGCCATCACTTCTCCCCCTGCACCAGTGCTTCCAGGTAATAACCAATGTTGTATAACCTAGAGATGACGATCTTACAGACAGATGAGAAAGTCAACTTTACGTTCTTCATTTATAGTTGACATTTTGTAACACCGCCAGCCATTTTCTTATACTTATACTGTATGTTATTAATGAACTCATCTGCTTCAGCTACATGACTATCATGGACAAGACAAGGAATGTGCAATTCAGAGAAAAGAAACCTCTTTCCCCTTTCCCTTTAAACAGTTTCAAGGATGATATGTTGACATTCTTGTACCAGTCTGTACCAAAACAAGGAACAGCTAGTAGATGCAGTTTCTTATCTTAGTGCTAGGCAGAATATCCAATGGGAGGGCTTGTTGGGGGATGTAATGGAACCAATGTAATTCAATGTAACTCAAAGTCTATATAACTGTAACTGAAGCACTAAAGTGAATCATCTGAAACCTCTCCATTGCATGTGTGATTATTCTCCTACGATCGGTCGTATAACTTCTGATTCCTGACACATATGTTTGAGCTATGGCTGGGCCAATCCAGGGCCAGCAAGAACCAGATACAGCACAGAACATGTCAGGGGTGTGGAAACTACAATTAATGTGATGTTCTTTTCAGTGCACGTTGTTGGTGTATTGTTTAAATGTTAGTAGATTTTTATTTCTTGAACGATTGCACCACTCCTGCTCTGCTCTGCACTACTATTTAAGCAAATGACATTTAGGTAGATGGAAGTTACCATATGTCACTGAAACATAAAGTACATAGAAATATAGCATACAGTATATTCTTACATATGGAGAGCTGTGCCCATCATGAGATGCCTATGCATCAGCATCACCAGCATTTTCATCTGGTTTACTTCATGTCATCATCCGTGTATACTTGTACCTGCCCTTTATTACTTGTATATATGCTTTCTTGATGATCTCCATGAGCTGTATTTGCAAGAATACACCCTGCAAAATGTTGTCAGAACTTAGCATTTACTTATTGTGTCCAGTGCAGTTGATGCCCACACCCTTGTGTTTGTACCAGCAGCCTGGGCTAGAGTGAATACACAACTTTCTTCTGGAAGGTCATGTATGGTATGTTGACAATAAGATTGCATGGTGGTCAGAATCCCGACACCGGCATCCCAACTGTCATAATCCTGAGACATTTTAGTAAGCAACCCTAGCCATCCCCCTTGTAGCCTAGACCTTATCTATCCCCTCCCACAGCCTAACCGTAACCTTCCCCTTACTTCCCCTCGTGACTAACCCTAACCTCCCCCACAGCTTAAACCTAACCTTCCCCTTACTTCCCCTAGAGACTAACCCTAACCTTCCCTCGCAGCCTAAACCTAACCTTCCCCTTACTTCCCCTAGTGACTAACCCTAACCTCCCCCCACAGCCAAACCGTAACATTCCACTTACATTCCCTAGTGACTAACCCTAACCTCCCCCCACAGCCTAAACCTAACCTTCCCCTTACTTCCCCTATTGACTAACCCTAACCTCCCCTCAGAGCCTAACCATAACCTTCCCCTTACTTCCCCTAGTGACTAACCCTAACCTTCCCTCACAGCCTAAACCTAAAATTCCCCTTACTTCCCCTAGTGACTTACCCTAACCTCCCCTCACAGCCTAAACCTAACCTTCCCCTTACTTCCCCTAGTGATTAACTGTAACCTCCCTTCACAGCGTAACTGTTACCTTCCCCTTACTTCCCCTAGTGACTAACCCTAACCTCCCCCAACAGCCTAACCGTAACCTTCCCCTTACTTCCCCTAGTGACTAACACTAACCTTCCCTCACAGCCTAACCATAACCTTACCCTTACTTCTCCTAGTGACTAACCCTAACCTCCCCCCACAGCCTAAACCTAACCTTCCCCTTACTTCCCCTATTGACTAACCCTAACCTCCCCTGAGAGCCTAACCATAACCTTCCCCTTACTTCCCATAGTGACTAACCCTAACCTTCCCTCACAGCCTAAACCTAACCTTCCCCTTACTTCCCCTAGTGACTTACCCTAACCTCCCCTCACAGCCTAAACCTAACCTTCCCCTTACTTCCCCTAGTGACTAACCCTAACCTCCCCCCACAGCCTAAACCTTACCATCCCTTTACTTCCCCTAGTGGCTAACCCTAACCTCCCCCAACAGCCTAACTGTAACCTTCCCCTTACTTCCCCTAGTGACTAACACTAACATCCCCCAACAGCCTAACCATAACCTTCCCCATACTTCTCCTAGTGACTAACCCTAACCTCCCCTCACAGCCTAAACCTAACCTTCCCCTTACTTCCCCTAGTGACTTACCCTAACCTCCCCTCACAGCCTAAACCTAACCTTCCCCTTACTTCCCCTAGTGACTAACCCTAACCTCCCCTCACAGCATAACTGTTAGGTTCCCCTTACTTCCCCTAGTGACTAACCCTAACCTCCCCTCACAGCCTAACCGTAACCTTCCCCTTACTTCCCCTAGTGACTAACCCTAACCTCCCCCCACAGCCTAACCATAACCTTCCCCTTACTTTTCCTAGTGACTAACCATAACCTCCTCTCACAGCCTAACTGTAACCTTCCCCTTACTTCCCCTAGTGACTAACCCTAACCTTCCCTCACAGCCTAACCATAACCTTCCCCTTACTTCCCCTAGTGACTAACCCTAACCTCCCCCCACAGCCTAACCATAACCTTCCCCTTACTTTTCCTAGTGACTAACCATAACCTCCTCTCACAGCCTAACTGTAACCTTCCCCTTACTTCCCCTAGTGACTAACCCTAACCTTCCCTCACAGCCTAACCGTAACCTTCCCCTGACTTCTACTAGTGACTAACCCTAACCTCCCCCCACAGCCTAACCGTAACCTTCACAGGCATACTTACATTGGGGATTCTGACTGTTGAGATTCCAGCATCAGGATTTTCAGCGGTGTTGGGATTCCGGCACCAGTCTTCTAACCATTGGCAACCTATCATCAGGATGCCAAATAAATCCCCTTCCGGATTTATGTGTGCAGTCATTTGCTACTCTGTGTTCTTATCCAGCTTTTTTCTGACTTTGCTTTCTGACTACTCCCTGATTACCTGGTCTCTGATTCCTCTGGACACTTCTCTAGTACTACTCTCACACTGTGCCCTCTGCATTTGTATAATCTCATTTTCTTAGTAGAGAATTTACACAATACACACTATACACAGTGACACACATGGAGCTATACATCAGTCCCTTCACCTGGAGCTCTGAAAACCCTGATTTTCTGTTTATAAATTATATTAAACTCATCCTTGATAAAAACACAAATCTTAAAATTAACGAAATAAAGATATCTGATTATAAAATTACAACACAATCAAATATAGATTTTTTTTCGAAGTTGAAATTATTACAGTTGTTTACCATTCTGCAGCTGCAGCTCTGATCCTATATCAGTCCCAGATAATGAATATAAGGTGCAGCACTGAGGAGCTGCAGAGCTGTCAGGGATTATAGTGACTGAGCAGAGCCTGTGTGTGTCATGTCCTGGTCTCCTGTACACTCTGCCTGTTACCTGTGGTCAGTTATCCTGCTGATAATATATAATGGGATTATAAAACAGGACTCGGCCAGTCAGTGTCACCTTGCTGCATTCAAGCCTTTATTTGAGTTTAAATATTACCAAGATGGAGACATCATTATCGGAGGACTAATATCTGCTCATTTCAAAACTGTAGAGAATACATATGCATACAACATATCTAAATTGCGCTCTTTATGTTTACTGTAGGTCATTCTTTGTGTATTTGCTGTGTTTTAACTATTTACTGTAATTGCTTATTGGCTTATTTACAGGGGTCTTTCTGTTTGTTTTGTTATCCAGGAAAAATTACAAAAGTGAAATAGGGACACACATTTCCCAACAACACACCACCTATTACATACATGTTCTTAGAGACCCCACAATATGTGTGCAGCTACCACCAGGTGTCTCTCCAGGTTTGAGTGTGACTGATGATGAGACAGTTCTGCAGAGGTGACAGTGTCACAGTGTCTCATTGCTGTATATGTCACACACGCTGTGTAACAGTCACACATTGTATACTGATCAGTGACAGGTATATATGATGAGACTCTAGCAGGGAACATCGCTGCAGCCCTGACAGATCTGGAGTGAGTATTACACTGTATAATGATCAGTGACAGGTATATATGATGAGACTCTAGCAGGGAACATCGCTGCAGCCCTGATAGATCTGGAGTGAGTATTACACTATACTGATCAGTGACAGGTATATATGATGAGACTCTAGCAGGGAATATCGCTGCAGCCCTGATAGATCTGGAGTGAGTATTACACTATAATTATCAGTGACAGGTATATATGATGAGACTCTAGCAGGGAATATCGCTGCAGCCCTGATAGATCTTGAGTGAGTATTACACTATAATGATCAGTGACAGGTATATATGATGAGACTCTAGCAGGGAACATCGCTGCAGCCCTGATAGATCTGGAGTGAGTATTACACTATAATGATCAGTGACAGGTATATATGATGAGACTCTAGCAGGGAATATCGCTGCAGCCCTGATAGATCTTGAGTGAGTATTACACTATAATGATCAGTGACAGGTATATATGATGAGACTCTAGCAGGGAACATCGCTGCAGTCCTGATAGATCAGGAGTGAGTATTACACTATGATGACTGTGGTCTGTACATGAGAAGTTTATGCTGTAAGTGTCCTGATGGTCACAGTTGCTGCACATTTTTACAGATCAAAATTTTTTATCCTGATATTTACCTGAAAGAATTGTTGATAATATTTTTAACACTGAAGTTTACCTTGTCTGTTTTTCTTTGTAATTATAATATGAATTATAGAACAGTATAATTATTGTGCTCAGCAGTAATGAGGTTCTGCAGCTACTGAACTAGACACTTACTGTACAGTACATAGGAACAATTGCTAGCTGTATAACCAACACAGGGCCTGAACCATCCTTTTACAGCTGAAAAATGCAACTTCCAAAAAAGAGAATTATACAGCGTCAAAATTCTGAATATATAATAAAAATAATAATATATTAGTGACTGTGAAAAATATTAACACTTTATTAAAACATCAACACATTTATAAAGAATGTGCTGCAGAAAAAATAAAAATGTGGATCAGCAGATGTGAGAATATATAGATATGTCTGAATTAGCGCCAAATAGCGACATTTGCAAGAAACAGACTCTGAGACTCGGTAGCCGCTAAGTATATTTTTCCTTATATATAGATCTCAGTGACATCACTAATGCAACAAAGTACAATGTAAGGGTGCAGTGACCACTGGGGCTAGCATGTTATGTACTTCTGGGGTGCTGTCACAATGCTTGCGGTCAGGATCCTCGCACTAAGGAGGCCGACACCGGATTCCTGACAGCTGGTATTTTGCTGACGGGTTGCATCCTGACACCCTCCCCTAATCCCCATAATACCGGACCTGTACTTCTGTGTGAGATAAAGTTGTGTAAAATGCAAAAGCAGAATTCTGTACCAATTATCATTATGCTTAATTTGTGAATTTCTACTCACTATGTACTTTTTATTTTACAACATAGAGTAAGGGTGAGTGGGAGTCACAAGCAATACTAGGATCAGTATAGTAAATAGGAAAAGAATGGATAAGAAAAGGAATGAAAGGAAAGGAAAGAAATGACAAAAAATAGGTGATAGGAAAAAGGGGAAGGAAACGGGGAGAAGTCAGAAGGGGAAGAGAGTCATCCGAGTTATTCACACTGTGTAGATGAGGAAAAGAAAATGTGTTCATCATATTATCAGGTTTCTATAAAGACTAACCAGTTATGCCAGGTAGGCACAAAATCAGAAGAAGGTAGCTTCATGATAGAGGTTAGGTCATCCATGAGCATGTAATGATCTATGCTCTGGAACCACCGAGAGATAGGAGGACAAGTTGAGGTTCTCCAGAAGCATGGTGTAGTTGCTTCTGCAGCATTTATCAGATACCGGAGTAGGGATTTTTTATATTTTGAAACAGGAATGTCTATGAAATTGAATAGCCAAATCTCAGGTGTATCTGTTAGAGATCATGATAGACACTTCCCCCAGGGGCACCTGTTTACCATGAATTATTGCCCCTGATGGTGATAACTAAACATTGGTCTGCAGAAAATAAACATCAGCAATTAATGATTCGCTTACTAATTGTGGCACATACTTAACATTTTGCAGTGTTGACCTTGAGGAGTACAAAAATATCCTGGCATTTATCTATGCAATTGATGAAATTAACAAGGACCCCGATCTTCTCCCCAATGTGACTCTAGGTTATCACATATATGACACTTGTGGGGATGCAAAGAATACCTTATGCTATGTCCTGCAGATATTGTCTGGGGAAATGATGGAGGCTCCTAATTATTCCTGTATGAAACATGAGAAAGTGTTTGGATTTGTTGGTGATTCTGATTCTCTTACAAGCCATGCGATGGCCCAGTTACTGAGTCTGTACCAGTACCCACAGGTAAGTGATCTCTGTATTTTATATGTAATTTATTACACAGTACCTGCCAATATCCTCACATTTCTCCCTAAAATGTGCCTGTCTCTCATTGGCTGTTGATCTTCTCTATGCCTCTTGTGCCGCTGCAGATATCCCGACCATTGTATTTTTGTTCTGCACCCGGTATTTTTATACATTAGTTGTGCAGCTAGAGTATATTACAAATAGAGGTGTTTCATCATTGTGGCACATACTTCCAGAATAATATGAGTAACTCTGGTACTGGGGGTCTTGGGTTTCAATACTCTGCTTTATGCATGTTACCATAGAGGAGATAAGTCTATACTGCTCATTACTTATAAGGGCACACACATCCTGCATTAGTACAATTGTCCTGCATATTCTTTTATTGCCCATAATACCTTAATCAGTAAGGATTGCAATTTCTGCTAAAAAGAAGTTGCTGCAATCAAATAGTTGCCAACCAGAAATAGAGGAAAAAAACAGTAATTGCAGAAATTGGGAATACATCGCAATATGCGGACTGATCGCAGAACCATATGCAATTAAAGGACCATCAAAGATTTTTTCTATCTGCACCAGGCAAGGTCATCCACAATTCTTGTGACACACGAGGCTGGAAGTGGTCATCGCTGATGTAAGAGGCCCTCCTAAAAATGCCTTGGCAGGCCTGCGTTTTTTTCAGACACACTCAGTAATCGACAGGTTTCCAACAATAAATGCCGACATCCTTTCAGTCTAACAGTGGTTGCATTGCGATCATGATCTGTATGCAATTTCTGTTGCTATAGTTGCTCATGTGTGCAGTTGTTCAACAATCGTCCGAATTGCGAATCACACATTTTACAATCCTTACTGAATAAGGTCCATAGTGCAGAGGGTGTGGTGTATTTTAATATCTGATGGCTAGAATAACTGATGGCTTCTTATTTCCTGAAGCATGCTTGAACTACATTTAGTGATGGGTACATTGGTGTAATTAGCCTCTTTATTACCACATCTGTAACTTGACATAAGTTTGGTTGATGTCCTGCAAGGTAATGCTTCTGTAGTCATCATCATTGAGATGCAATTAGTTTATCCCACATTGCATGAGACCTAGTGTGTTCTAGTGTGTACACTTGACTCTGAGTGGGGCTGGAGTGCATGTTTATAGGAATTGCATTGGTACTTTCTGGTATTCTTCTGCCCTGGCTCATGTTATCTGTATTTTGGGGCCTCACTGTTTTGCTGCAGTGATTATTTTATAGGATCATCCCAGTGCTGTATTCCTGATGTGAGAAATTCTGTAATGATTCAGCTTTGGGTGGTCTTGAGATTTCACAACTACTCTGCAAATATATAGTAGGTTTGTTACCATGAAATAGCAAATTCACCATTGAGACTTGTTATAATTGCATGGCCATTTTGTGTGAGCTTACTTATAGGTGGTTCTTTACTTGCATGATAAATACTGGTGTATCTTTGCTTATAGCAGCTAATTGGTGCCACTGATTTTCACCAACCATACTGTGATAGTCAGTGCTTTGCCTCTATATAAGTTGCTTTGGAGAGTCATAGTGATTGTGGACATTGTGACACTTTGTTCCTCTGCTGGTACAGTATATGCATGTCTCTTGGCTGTGGCTGCCTGCATATGCAATGTAGTCATGGCTGTTGCTACAGTATATTGGATGCAGGGGGTGGAGTTGCTATGGGGAGAGGCTCAGGGGGCCTGGCTCTGTAACCTGACTTAACGTCACCCAGATTATAAATTTGTCTACCATGTCCATGGAATTGCCAACTAATCAATGTGTGACATAATGTAAACTGAGGGCAATGTGTAGCATGTGTAATGACAGCAATGCAATGATTCATATTGTTAATTTGGGGCACTACAATGTGACACATTGTGAACTGGGGATACTATGTGGTATAATGTGAGCACAGGGTACCATTATAACGTAGTTCATAGAAAGCACAAGGGCACTACTATGGGGCATAAAATGAACAACTGATGCAGAGAAGTTTCCATCTAGAAGAGAGAAGGGGCCCTTCAAAATTATGCTATGGGGCCCACAAAGGTCTGGCTATGCCCCTGATGTAATGTCATGTATACTTGTTGTATTACTGCCAGTTCACCTTGTGTAAATACAGAAAACAAAATGACAGAATATGAAAGGAGTGGGATAAACCTCATACAGGGCCGGTGCAAGGTTTTGTGGCACCCTAGGCAGAACTTTGGTCTACCGGTGCCATGGACACCCACAGAAGGAGAATAGCCTTTGTTGCTGGTGTTCTGACATTGGCATATCACCAATTGTCGGGATTCCAGCATCTGCATTGTGATCACCAGGATCCCAACTGGTGGTATTGTAACCGCTTCCTGATGCTTCTGTGTAACTAGTGCTGTCACAATCACACTCACCTGAGTCCATATGGTGCTGCTCTGGGACATTCTGCTGTTAACCGCTCTCCTGTTGCCCATGAGTCCACAAAGAGCTGCAGGGATGGATGAACCTGGTGAGGCCATGACACAGGACCTGAGCACATGAAAGGTGAGGGGGTGAAACGGGACACAAGGGTGGGAGGGGAGGAGGGACACAGGACATGAGTACATGAGAGGAGTAGACAAGGGAAATAGGTACATGAGGGGGAGGGGGGTGACATGGGACATAAGTGGGGCAGAAGAAGGATAGGCACAAGACCTAGGGACATGAGGAGGGGGAGGTGACACAGGACCTGGGAACATGAAGTGGGAAGGGGGTGAAACAAGACATGAGGGGGTGAGGGGAGGAGGGACACAGGACCTGTGGACATAAGTGGGGTGACACAGGACGTAGGGGGATGACAAATGTTCTTGTCAGATGAGGGGGGAGAGGATGACATGGGAAATATGGGGAAGGTACACAAGACCCGGGGGCATGAGGGGGTGCATTAACACAGGACGTGTTTATTTTTTTACAGGCCCTTGACATATCAGGAGTAAGGTGGGGACATGGGACATGGGGGAGAGGTAGAGATTGTACATATGACCTAGGCACATAAGGGGGAGTGACATGTCCTGGGCACATGAAGGGGGAGGTGGTGTCACTGGACATGATGGAGACATGAGGGAGAGGGAGAGCAGGAGGAAGGACACAGAATATGGGGACATGAGGGGGGAACACAGGACCTTGTGGTTTTTCACAGGACTTTGGCACATGAGAAGGAAGGTGGTAACATAGGACATGGATGGAGAGGGGGAGTTAAGGATACAGGACCGTGGCACATGAGGTAGGAGGGGGTATCACAGGACATAGGGACATGAGGGGGGTGAAGAAGGGAAGAAGGGACACTGGACCTGGAGACATAAGGGTACAGGATACATGATGGAAAATACCAAGAACGGTGCTCGGGCGCAATATGGGCTGTTGTTCTAATGCTGCTGCTATATAACAGGATTAGTCAATCCTGATAACTAAGCATACACAAAAAGAAAACCAATAATAGCAGCGCTGAATTCAATTAATACTAAAAATTAAAAAATGAGATGGATTGAATGAAAACAGATTAAAAAATGTATTAATAACTCTGATTAATACCCAATTAAAAGTCAATGTGACCACCGGCAGAATAAGTGAACCAGAAATGTCCGTTCCTTTTAAATAACTGGACACCAGTTTAGGCAGAATATACAGGCTTAGGAGCTGATTGCACAGTCCCGAAAAGGGTTATTACCGCTTCTTAGGCCGCTGGAGGGAGAAATATCCCATAGATGATCCTTCAATTGGGAGTTGGTAGCATATTCTCAATCCTCACCAGTATGCGGAGCTTGACTTGCGGGATGGTCCTAAGTACGCCTGTTAAAATCCACCAAATAGCAAACTCTGGGCATCCAGTATGGTCCGGGCACTGGTTCAGCAACAAAGCAACGGTGATCAGGGTGGTACCTGACGCGTTTCGCTGCAGGTCCTGCAGCTTTTTCAAAGGTGATCTATCTTGTGTGGAGGCAGAGTATTTATACCTGTGGTGATCATTGATCAATCCACACCTGTTCTCACAATCCATCTCAATTAACCATAATTTTCATAAAAACACTTTGTTATTCATATATTTATTATCTCAATTTCATAAATATTAGACTCAGCAGGGCAAAAAACCTTTTTACTTGTTCCTAATTCAAATAAAAACAATTAACAATATTATTCCTCATATTTTACTTCCGGGTAAATGACCATGTGACCATGATATGTATGCAGTTGCTAGGCAACTGCATAATAACTTCCGGGTTATGTGGACACTATTTCCTGTTTCATTTTTTTTTTACTTCCGGGTAAATGACCATGTGAGGCAACTGCATAATAACTTCCGGGTTATGTGGATACTATTTCCTGTTTCATATTTTACTTCCGGGTAAATGACCATGTGACCATGATATGTATGCAGTTGCTATGCAACTGCATAATAACTTCCGGGTTATGTGGACACTATTTCCTGTTTCATTTTTTTTACTTCCGGGTAAATGACCATGTGACCATGATATGTATGCAGTTGCTAGGCAACTGCATAATAACTTCCGGGTTATGTGGACACTATTTCCTGTTTCATATTTTACTTCCGGGTAAATGACCATGTGACCATGATATGAATGCAGTTGCTAGGCAACTGCATAATAACTTCCGGGTTATGTGGACACTATTTCCTGTTTCATATCATATAGGTAGAAACAACATCCACTAATTTATAAATGTAATGTTAGGGGATTTTGCAAAAAAGGTTACTTTTCACCTTATTTTTTATTTTTTTATTTTTTATTGTCGCATCTCTATTCGAACTGGCATCAGCATTCATAGGTAACAAAAAAGGCGGTCGCGTGATAACAACACGTTACTAGCCTCAGAGCTTCCGCTTATCTTTACTCGGGCTAGTATAGGCATTGCTAGGTGACAGAGAAGCGGTCACGTGATATCAACACGTGACTCGCCTCGGGACTTCAGCTTATAATAAACAAGATGGGTTGCTAACGTTACTTATCTTTACTCGGGCTGGCATAGGTGTTGCTAGGTGACAGAGAAGCGGTCACGTGATATCAACACGTGACTCGCCTCGAAACTTCCGCTTATAGTAAACAAGATGGATTGCTAAGTTACGAGTTGCAGTCACGTGGTATTCCCACGTGACTGGCTTCTAACATTCCCACTTGATGTGACGTTTTAAAATTTCTTGGAAGCAATGATTGTCACGTGACTACAATGTGTTGATATCACGTGACCGCTTCTCTGTCACCTTGCAACACCTATGCCAGCCCGAGTAAAGATAAGTAACGTTAGCAACCCATCTTGTTTATTATAAGCTGAAGTCCCGAGGCGAGTCACGTGTTGATATCACGTGAACGCTTCTCTGTCACCTAGCAACGCCTATGCCAGCCCGAGTAAAGATAAGCGGAAGCTCTGAGGCTAGTCACGTGTTGTTATCCCGCAATCGCCTTTTTTGTTACCTAGGAATGCTGATGCCAGTTCGAATAAAGAGATGCGACAATAAAAAATAAAAAATAAAAAATAAGGTGAAAAGTAACCTTTATTGCAAAATCCCCTAACATTACATTTATACATTAGTGGATGTTGTTTCTACCTATATGATATGAAACAGGAAATAGTGTCCACATAACCCGGAAGTTATTATGCAGTTGCCTAGCAACTACATACATATCATGGTCACATGGTCATCTACCCGTAAGTAAAAAATGAAACAGGAAATAGTGTCCACATAACCCAGAAGTTATTATGCAGTTGCCTAGCAACTGCATACATATCATGGTCACATGGTCATTTACCCGGAAGTAAAATATGAGGAATAATATTGTAAATTGTTTTTATTTGAATTAGGAACAAGTAAAAAGGTTTTTTGCCCTGCTGAGTCTAATATTTATGAAATTGAGATAATAAATATATGAATAACAAAGTGTTTTTATGAAAATTATGGTTAATTGAGATGGATTGTGAGAACAGGTGTGGATTGATCAATGATCACCACAGGTATAAATACTCTGCCTCCACACAAGATAGATCACCTTTGAAAAAGCTGCAGGACCTGCAGCGAAACGCGTCAGGTACCACCCTGATCACCGTTGCTTTGTTGCTGAACCAGTGCCTGGACCATACTGGATGCCCAGAGTTTGCTATTTGGTGGATTTTAACAGGCGTACTTAGGACCATCCCGCAAGTCAAGCTCCGCATACTGGTGAGGATTGAGAATATGCTACCAAATCCCAATTGAAGGATCATCTATGGGATATTTCTCCCTCCAGCGGCCTAAGAAGCGGTAATAACCCTTTTCGGGACTGTGCAATCAGCTCCTAAGCCTGTATATTCTGCCTAAACTGGTGTCCAGTTATTTAAAAGGAACGGACATTTCTGGTTCACTTATTCTGCCGGTGGTCACATTGACTTATAATTGGTTATTAATCAGAGTTATTAATTCATTTTTTAATCTGTTTTCATTCAATCCATCTCATTTTTTAATTTTTAGTATTAATTGAATTCAGCGCTGCTATTATTGGTTTTCTTTTTGTGTATACAGGATACATGATACAGAATTCTGCACTGTGCGGGTAGTCCAGCACTGTATGAGGTGGGGGGGGGCTCTACCCTCACCTTGGAGTAGTTTCTCCTACTCCGCCAGGCAGCTCTGGCTCTTATTTAGTGCTATGTAGGAGGCTCTGGTCAAGGTGGTTTGGCTATATTTATGTGGCAGTAACTCAGCAAAGGCTGACACCGCTGGCATGTTACTGCATCTGTGCTTGTGCTCTGTCCTCCTCTCTCTTTGGTGATTACCTCTATGGCTGGGAGTCAGGTGTGCCTGAGTACCTGATCAGCTAGCTGGTCACACACACTGCTCTGCATTATGACTGCCAGTAGAACACTGGTCTTTCAGAGACATCTTTCTTTTTTCTTCCAGGCAGCCTCAGCAGGCCACCCTTTCAGCTCCCGGCACCTATTGTTAGGCGCCGGGGTCCGCTCGTCGGTGCGGCCCGGCGCCTAGCAACCGGGGACGCCATACGCGGACAGCCGCCGGCTCCCTGGCAACGCTGGACGCCGGGCGCGCTGAGCCGCACGGACCCTAGCAACGGGGACGCCACTGGCGGACCGCGTTCCCCGTTGCTAGGCTTTAGGAGTTAATGTATTCACCTGCTCTCTGGCCGTGCAGCAAGGTAGCTGCACGGCATTTATTCTAATCAGCCTTTTGGCAGCTGATTGGAGGACTCCTTGTTAAATACACTCCCAGGGCTTCTCACAGACGCCGGTAATAGCTTCCTGCATGCTGTCTCTGTTTGCTGAGAGTCTGTTCCAGTCTTGCTGTATCCGGTCATTCCAGTATTCGGAAGTCCTGAACTCGGAAGTTTGTCATCTTATTCCTGGAGTCCTGACTAATCACCATATAACATCCAGTGGTGTTTGTGAGTCGCGGCCTTGCCGTGTGTTGCGGCTTGTCCGCTTTATTATTTATTATTTGTGTTTTGGAGCATTTCGCGGAGGGTTCCGCTTCCACAGGTCCACTCTGGTATCCGGCGGTGCTGGGTAGGAGTATTGGACAAGTGGATTTTGGTTGTCCTTTTCCCTGGCGGGTTTCCGCACATACTTCAGGTTTTGTTAGTTAGCTTGTTGCCCCTGGCCTGTTGTCAGTCAGAGGTCCTCTTGTTATCATCCTGCCTCGGATTTCCCTTTGTCTCTCTCTAAGACCGGGGGGCACCGGAGTTGGGCAGACATAATCCGCCCTTCAAACGTGGCTGCCAGGGGCTCAAGAAACCATAGTCTCGCAGGGGATTTCCGATAGCACGGGTGAGATAATAGAGTTAGGGCGCCAGGGGCAACTAGTCTTTCCAGCTCCCATTACCTGCATTCCATTCCAGCGCTCTGGTCCTTGTCATAGAATCTCCTCCGGTCAGGAGTGCTGGAATCATAACATTATTACCGGCCATACCAAAACTTAAAATTAAACGGAGTTTAATTTTTTCTTATTCAGTTTTTGTAAGAATTTGTCGGCCTCATGAATCCAACAGGGTTAGGACCAAATCCTGGTCAGCTCTTAGTCAGTCAGATTCAAGAACTTTATACCAAAAACAAATAACCAGAAACCCAAGGCGCAAACACACTTGTGCAGCCACTTGAGGAAAAAAGGGCCACCTTACCCTTATAAACAATAATGCAAAAAACAAATACTCAAAATAGGCGCTGAGTGTGGTTTCATACAGTCAAAGAAATTCAATACTTAAAGTCCATATGTACGATAATGGAAAGAAGAGTCCAACTTCAATAAGAACCTCCTGTAGAGATGCTGTTGAATCTTCTGATCCACAGATAACTCACGATGATATGCAATGGAAAAACAAATGGAAAATCATGGTGTAGTATGTCCAATACCACTTCAATATTCTTTCAGACAATTAAGCCAAATATTCAAGGGTGGCGTACCCCACTCACAATGGAAAGAGTATGACTCCACACATAAAGGTATCTTTTTAGACTGGATAATGAAGATATTCAATAACATTGAAAGCATACCATTACTCACTCAGAATATGGTTTGGATCCTCCCATAACGGTTTCTTTAGATGTTCTGATCCAATCATGGACAAATGGCGTATTGATAAAAACTTGTTTATTAAAATAGGAATAAAAACAACAAAATAAACAGGAGACCACACATATATCAACTCAGGGGTAGAAGTGACAAAGCCAGTATTAAGCCGCCGGCCGAAAATGGCAATCCCAGCCAGATGTAATGCACAACTACACTCCCAAGTGTTGAATATATGTGATACTACCTGTTCTGCACCCTTTCCAACGCATTTCTCCCCGTGAATGGGGCTTTTTCATTGTGAGTGGGGTACGCCACCCTTGAATATTTGGCTTAATTGTCTGAAAGAATATTGAAGTGGTATTGGACATACCACACCATGATTTTCCATTTGTTTTTCCATTTCATATCATCGTGAGTTATCTGTGGATCAGAAGATTCAACAGCATCTCTACAGGAGGTTCTTATTGAAGTTGGACTCTTCTTTCCATTATCGTACATATGGACTTTAAGTATTGAATTTCTTTGACTGTATGAAACCACACTCAGCGCCTATTTTGAGTATTTGTTTTTTGCATTAGATTCAAGAACTTACTCAGATGGTTCAGGATCTTTCCCTTCGGGTGAAGTCGCAGGAAGATCTTTTACGAACTTCCCCGAGGGTAGTTCCTGAACCAAAAATGCATTTGCCTGACCGTTTTTCTGGTGATAGAAAAGAGTTTTTTAATTTTAAAGAATCCTGTAAACTTTATTTTCGTTTAAGACCGATCTCCTCGGGTACTGAATCTCAGCGGGTCGGGATTATTATTTCTTTGCTCCAGGGGGATCCCCAGACTTGGGCATTTGGTTTAAAAGCAGATGATCTGGTGTTGTTGTCAGTAGACACTTTTTTTTGGTCTTAAGGACTGTTATATGATGACCCTGATAGAGAGGCATCCGCTGAAGGTCAGTTGCGCGCTCTCAGACAGGGTAGGAATCCTGCAGAGGTTTATTGTATGGAGTTTCGCCGGTGGTCGAACGACTGTGGCTGGAATGACCCAGCCCTGCGCAGTCAGTTTCGCCTCGGCTTATCAGAATCTGTTAAAGACAGTCTCCTCCAGTATCCCGCTCCTGAGATTCTCAATAAACTTATGGAGCTTTCTATTAAGATTGATCGTCGTCTCAGAGAGCGGAAGGCTGAAAAAGGAGCAACGGTCAGGTCATCTCCGTGTGTATATTCCATCCCTGAGGACATAGAGGAGCCCATGCAGATGGGTCTCTCCCGGTTGTCTCCTGAAGAGAGAGCCAGAAGGCAAAACTCTGGTCTTTGTTTGTACTGTGGGGGTAAGAGACATTTTGCTCGTAATTGTCCGAATAAGTCGGGAAACGCCTTGACCAGGTGAATTGTGAGGGGGTTCACCTAGGTCTGCAGCTTATCTCCTCGAATAACTCCCTTTTAGTCCCAGCTAAGGTTTCCTTTGGCAGCCTCAGTTCCTCGGTGTCGGCTTTTGTCGACAGTGGAGCCGCAGGAAACTTTATGGATTTAACTTGGGCTAAGGCCTTAGGCATTCCTCAGTTATCTTTGGGTAGGAGTGTCACCATGCATGGCTTAGATGGGAGTCCACTGTCCAATGGGGTTATTTCCCTCTGTACACCCCCTGTACTACTTACGGTAGGAGCTCTTCATTCTGAAAAAATCGAGTTCTTCTTACCCATTGCCCAGCAGTTCCAGTGGTTCTGGGTCACCCTTGGCTGGCCTTTCACAATCCCACCATTGATTGGCGGTCAGGGGAGATTTCTCAATGGGGTGCCTTTTGTGATAAGGAATGTATTTCGTTTCCAGTCAGAATAGCTGCTGCAATTCCTGAACTCATTCCCGTGGAGTACCAGGAGTTTGCTGATGTGTTCTCCAAGGGCAATGCAGACATTCTGCCTCCCCATCGGCATTATGATTGCGCCATTGAGCTAATTCCTGGTGCCGCATTGCCAAAGGGAAGGTTATATGCTTTATCCGGGCCAGAAACTGCGGCCATGAATGACTATGTTAAAGAGAGCCTAGGGAAAGGATTTATTAGGCCATCTAAATCTCCTTTAAGTGCAGGCTTCTTCTTTGTGGAGAAAAAGGATGGCTCGCTCAGACCTTGCATTGACTATAGAGCCCTAAATAAAATCTCAGTTAAAAATACTTATCCTCTGCCGCTGATTTCTGTCCTCTTTGATCAGCTGCGTTCGGCTGTGATTTTTTCCAAAATTGATCTAAGAGGAGCGTATAACCTCATCCGAATCAGGTCCGGAGATGAGTGGAAGACAGCCTTCAGTACTCAGTCAGGTCACTACGAGTACCTAGTGATGCCGTTCGGCTTGTCTAACGCTCCAGCAGTTTTCCAGGACCTCATTAACGATGTGCTCTGTGACTTCCTAGGGAAATTCGTGGTCGTTTACTTAGACGACATCCTGATTTATTCTGACTCTATTGAACAACATGTTACCCAGGTGCGTCAGGTTCTTCAAAAGTTACGTGAGAATCATCTATATGCCAAACTGGAGAAATGCGAGTTTCATGTCACGGAGGTATATACATTATTTCCCCTTGGGGATTTTTCATGGAACCAAAGAAGCTCCAGGCCATCCTTAGTTGGGCGCAACCCACCAATTTAAAAGCAATTCAGCGCTTTTTAGGGTTTGCGAATTATTACAGGAGGTTCATTCATTCTTTTTCCGACCTGGTTGCTCCCATTGTGGCCCTGACAAAGAAAGGAGCGGATCCTACCAACTGGTCGCGTGAAGCGGAGTTGTCCTTTCGGGCCTTGAAACAAGCTTTTGTCTTGGCTCCAGTCCTTAGACATCCCAATCCAGGATTGCCCTTCGTTGTGGAGGTTGATGCCTCAGAGGTTGGAGTAGGGGCTATACTATCTCAAAAGGATCCAGAGTCTCAGGAACTACATCCTTGTGCCTTTATGTCCAGGAAATTCTCCTCCGCTGAATCAAACTATGACGTTGGTAACCGGGAATTACTGGCAATAAAATGGGCTTTCGAGGAGTGGAGGCATTGGCTGGAGGGAGCAACACATACCATTTCAGTATTGACTGACCATAAGAATCTGCAATACATCGAATCAGCTAAGCGGCTGAATGCCCGGCAGGCTCGTTGGGCTTTGTTCTTTACTCGTTTCAAATTTATTATAACTTTCAGGCCAGGTTCCAAGAATACCAAGGCAGATGCTCTGTCACGCAGTTTTCTTCCGGTTCATGATAACAGTCCTGTTACTCCCATACTTCCATCTTCAGTCATTTGGGCAGGCCTCACACAAGATATATTTACCCAGTTAAAAAAGCTTCAACACCAAGCTCCTGGAAATACTCCTGCTGGTCGTCTTTACGTCCCTGAGTTCTTGAGAGCTACTGTTTTGACTGAGTTCCATGATAACAAAGTTTCCGGGCATCCAGGGATCTCTAAGACATTGGAGTTAGTCTCCCGCTCAGTATGGTGGCCTGGTCTTTCTAAAGACGTTAAGGAGTTTGTTTCTTCATGTCAGGTTTGTGCACAGCATAAGGTTCCCCGTTCCTTGCCTATCGGGCAACTTATGCCCTTGAATGTCCCTCTCAGGCCATGGTCTCATATTTCCATGGATTTTGTGGTGGACCTTCCCCTTTCAGCTGGATGCAGAGTCATTTGGGTGGTAGTAGACCGTTTTAGCAAGATGGCTCATTTTATTGCCCTTCCCCGACTGCCATCTGCCCAAGGATTGGCAGTGTTGTTTCTCCGCCATGTTTTCAGACTTCATGGGTTGCCCACTGATATTGTTTCTGATCGGGGTCCACAATTCATTGCACAATTCTGGAAGTGTTTTTGTGCTTCATTAAAGATGAGATTGTCATTAACATCTGGTTACCAGCCACAGTCCAACGGGCAAACCGAGCGAGTTAACCAATCATTGAAACAGTATTTGCGTTTGTACTCAGCCAAACTCCAGAATGATTGGTCCGAGTTTCTTCCATTGGCGGAGTTTGCTTACAATAATTCTTGTCATTCCTCCACCAACGTGTCTCCATTCTTTTCAGTTTTTGGTTTTCACCCCAGAGCTAATTCTTTTTTTCAACATTCCTCAGTTTCCTCGCTAACCTTAACCTCCCATCTCAGAGCCATTTGGAAAAAAGTGCACCTTGCTCTCAGAAAAGCGGCCTTTCGAGAGAAAAAAATTTCTGACCGACTCCGACGTCCTTGCAATTTTAAGGTGGGAGATAGGGTATGGTTGTCGACTCGTAACATTAGACTTCGACAATCTTCAGCTAGGTTGGGACCCAAATTTATTGGACCATTTCATATCATTAAAAAAGCTAACCCAGTTGCTTTCCGGTTACGTTTACCAAAATCTCTTCGGATTGGTAATACGTTTCATTGCTCCCTGTTGAAGCCATACATTTCTTCCAATAAATTTCCTCGGAAGATCTCTCAGGGAAGATCTCCAGTGGATGTACAGGGACAACAGGAGTTCCTGGTGGAGAAGGTTCTCGATTCCAAGTTGTCCAGGGGCCGGCTTATTTTTCTGGTTCACTGGAGAGGTTATGGTCCAGAGGAAAGGTCCTGGGTCCTGGGTAAGGATCTTCATGCCCCAAGGCTCAAGAGGGCATTTTTTCGGGAATTTCCTTGGAAGCCTGGCTTTAGGGGTTCCTTGACCCCTCCTCAAGGGGGGGGGTACTGTTAGGCGCCGGGGTCCGCTCGTCGGTGCGGCTCGGCGCCTAGCAACCGGGGACGCCGTACGCGGACAGCCGCCGGCTCCCTGGCAACGCTGGACGCCGGGCGCGCTGAGCCGCATGGACCCTAGCAACGGGGACGCCACTGGCGGACCGCGTTCCCCATTGCTAGGCTTTAGGAGTTAATGTATTCACCTGCTCTCTGGCCGTGCAGCAAGGCAGCTGCACGGCATTTATTCTAATCAGCCTTTTGGCAGCTGATTGGAGGACTCCTTGTTAAATACACTCCCAGGGCTTCTCACAGACGCCGGTAATAGCTTCCTGCATGCTGTCTCTGTTTGCTGAGAGTCTGTTCCATTCTTGCTGTATCCGGTCATTCCAGTATTCGGAAGTCCTGAACTCGGAAGTTTGTCATCTTATTCCTGGAGTCCTGACTAATCACCATATAACATCCAGTGGTGTTTGTGAGTCGCGGCCTTGCCGTGTGTTGCGGCTTGTCCGCTTTATTATTTATTATTTGTGTTTTGGAGCATTTCGCGGAGGGTTCCGCTTCCACAGGTCCACTCTGGTATCCGGCGGTGCTGTGTAGGAGTATTGGACAAGTGGATTTTGGTTGTCCTTTTCCCTGGCGGGTTTCCGCACATACTTCAGGATTTGTTAGTTAGCTTGTTGCCCCTGGCCTGTTGTCAGTCAGAGGTCCTCTTGTTATCATCCTGCCTCGGATTTCCCTTTGTCTCTCTCTAAGACCGGGGGGCACCGGAGTTGGTCAGACATAATCCGCCCTTCAAACGTGGCTGCCAGGGGCTCAAGAAACCATAGTCTCGCAGGGGATTTCCGATAGCATGGGTGAGACAATAGAGTTAGGGCGCCAGGGGCAACTAGTCTTTCCAGCTCCCATTACCTGCATTCCATTCCAGCGATCTGGTCCTTGTCATAGAATCTCCTCCGGTCAGGAGTGCTGGAATCATAACACCTATAGGAAGCTGCCTAAATCTGCCTAGTAGTAGAGCTGGCCTTGTCCTCATAGGCTGGGGGTGGGCCTGTGGGAGACATTATGGGTTGAGTTTTTTGTCCTATAGGAGACAATGGTGGGGGTGGTTAGTAGTATTTTGAGTCTGGTGATGGGGGCTGGGTCAGCCTCTTTTGTTTCAATCTTCCCACCATCCCTCCCAATTTTGTTGTATGTTGCTGGTGGTGTTTCTTCGTTGGCTATTTTTGTGTCGGTTTTTCGGTCAGCAGAAATATTGTTTTTGGCGGGAAAGAACAGCAAGTTACCTGTTTTTGGATTAAGAAATTGGTTAGAGTTCGATTGTTGGTTGATTTTAGGTGTGCTCACCTTCGTTGACTGGTGTACATCTGCTGGTCCGGCTTTACAAAAAGATAAAGGAGCTAATGGGCAAAATAAGTCGAGCATTCAAAAAATACAAATCTGAAGTGAATGCAGAGTTATTTCAGCGTTATAAGGATTGTAACAAAATATGCAAAAAAGAAATTAGAACGGCTAAAGTAGAAACTAAAAAACTTGTAGAAAAGGAAACAAAAGCAAATTCCATTTTTTTTAAAATACAGAAACAGCAAGACATCAAAGATGGAGAGTATAGGCCCTCTAAAAGATAAGTTGGGAGTCTTAATCAAAAATGATAATGACATAGCGAACAAACTAACTGAGTTTTTTTCAATGGTATTTACCAGAGAAGACCAAATGCAGGGTCTAACACATAATCTCAACAAAAATAATGTCCCATTGCTAAATGCTTATTTAACTGAGGGGTAGTCTGTAACCAATTAAAAAATGTATAGATTAATAACTCACCTGGACCCAATGGAATTCACCCAAGGGATCTTATGGTGCTTCATTCTGATCTATCAAGACCACTATTTTTGATTTTCAAAGATTCAGTTATATCAGGTATGGTTCCCAAGGACTGGTGTATAGCGGAGGAGGTGGTGCCAATATTCAAAAAGGGAAGTAAAGCCGAACCGGGTAATTATAGACCAGTTAGTCTTACATCTATAGTGGGGAAAGTATTGGAAGGTATTCTAAGGGATAGTATTCAGAAGTTCCTTGATGCCAATTAGATCATTAAAAGTAACCAACATGGATTTGTTAAGGATAGATCATGTCAAACCAACTTACTTGGCTTTTATGAAACAGTAAGTGTGAACCTTGATCAGGGTAAGGAGGTGGATATAATCTTTTTAGACTTTGCCAAAGCTTTTGACACAGTACTGCACATGCGACTTATCTAAAAGCTACAAGAAATAGGGCTAGGGAGCACAATATGCACTTGGATCAGAAATTGGTTAGCTAATAGGGAGCAACGTGTTGTAGTTAATGGATCATTTTCAAATTGGACTGAAGTGCTAAGTGGTGTGACACAAGGGTCTGTACTTGGACCACTATTGTTTAACATTTTAATTAATGACCTAACAATAGGTCTAGAGAGCATGGTGTCAATCTTTGCAGACAATACAAAATTGTGTAAGTTTATAAATACGGAGGGGGATGCCGAGTCTCTTCAGAATGATGAAATGGAGAATGGAGAATGAGATTCAATACCGACAAGTGTAAGGTAATGTATTGTGGAAACAAGAACAAAAACAACGCCTACATACTAAATGGGGTAATATTAGGGGATTCTGTACTGGAAAATGACTTGGGTGTTCACATAGATAGCAAACTAAGTAACAGTACCAAAAGTAGGATTGCAGCAAAGAAGGCTAATAAGATATTAGCATGCATAAAATGGGGAATTGATGCAAGGAACGAGAGTGTTATAATAACATTATATGAATCATTAGTGAGGTCACATCTAGAATACTGTGTACAATTTTGGGCACCATACTTCAAAAAGGATATTCTTGAGCTTAAAAAGGTTCAGAGGCGGACGACCAAACTAATTAAGGGAATGGAGACACTGGAATATGAGGAAAGGTTTGCAAGGCTAGGCATGTTTACACTGGAAAAGAGGAAACTAAGAGGGGACATGACCAACATCTATAAATATATAAGTGACACAGAGCTTGCGCGGGACCTGTTTTTGATAAGATCAGCTCAGAGGACACGTGGGCACTCGCTTAGGCTAGAGGAGAGGAGATTCTGCACAATGCGGTGAAAGGGTTTTTTCACAGTAAGGATAATACATGTTCGGAATTCCCTGCCTGAGGAAGTAGTAACGGCCGACTCAGTCAACACCCATAAGAATGGGTTAGATAAATTTCTAATGGATAAGGATATTCAGGGTTATGGTGCTTAGTCACGCACTATAGGTATTAAAACAAAATGGCTGTCTTTAAAACAAAACAGCTGACATCAGCATGAGACAAAATTAGTCCTGAAAGAAAACTGCATAGGAGACGACCAATAGGTTGAACTTGATGGACAATTGTCTTTTTTCAACCTTAGATACTGTACTATGTTACTATGTTACTATATTTTTATGGGGGCAGCCTCATCTCCTTTACGGGCGGGTAGTCAACAAGGAGGTTGAGTGGATACCTTTTGTGTTTTAGATGGTTTGCTTCAGTTTTTATAGAGTGGGATTTGTTTGTGGGTTAGGGTTGTTTTTAGCCGTTCTTTCGTTGCCAACATACTTTGAATTTTGATATCTCATGCAGTCATTAAATTACATTAGTTCATTTAAATATTTAATATTTATGTATTATGTTGGTTTTTATAATTGAGGAACACAGGGCAATCCTTAGCTGCTGGGAGCTTTATTAGGATAACTTAGGGTGTCTTGATATTATGATGACAGAACTTCATTTATACATGTAAGTCTGTTCTTTATAATTTATTCAGGTCACTAAGAACTTATGTTGCATTGTGGAAGGCTTCTAGCACTAATATTTACCCTGGCATCTAGTTAGTCATGCCTCCTCTTGTAGAAATCTATCTGTGGGTAGACTGTGCATACGTAGGACCCAACCTGCAGAACGGGTCCTGTGTAATCAAATGCAGTGCCTCAAGAGGGGTAGCATGATTAATATTCTTCTGGTGTTTGAGGGTGGGCCGAGCTGGCTTGCATTCCCGAAAAGGGGAAAAAGTCACTCTATTTACTGGCAGTGCCGAAACCTTGTTCTGCATCTTGTGATACAGATCTCCTGCTCCCCGCTGAGCTTACTCAGATGACTGATGCTGCCATCACCACAACCTGTGAGCCAATGATCCACCTTCAGATGAAGAGAATAGGTTATCCTGGCACCAATATCACTGGAAGCCCCAGAAACAATTACACATTGCTGCTGCTGCTGCACACCTCCTGAGGATTGCTGATCCTCTCACACCAACATAGGAAAAAGAGAAGCATAGTAGGTGGCATTGCACACAAAAGTACAATAGACAATGAATAGCAAATATCTTGTTTCTTAAAAAGTATATGTATATGTGTGTCAATTAGAATTCATCATTAATTGCCCAATTATAGAAAGTCCTGCTAATCAATGCTGCTCTGTCTCTAATAAGTGTATGGGCTATACTAGCTGCTGAGACACCTCAGTGCTGCCCAGGTCTGTAATCAGGTGAATCTGCAGCTTGTGCAGGAGAATACAGGAGAACTCAGTGGAGAATATGATAGACTATGCTGTAGCTGCGCTGTAGTTCAGGATATCAATCACTGTAGCTGCTAAATATTATAATCCTGGCAGCAGATAGAAGCCAATCAGTCTGCAGGTGGTCGTGTGTTTTGCAGGTCCCTACTAAGGTCACAGGCAGTCCCATATATACGGGGACCAGTGATATTGCTGAAAGCTGTCTCGAGCTGTAATTCTGGTTCAGGTGGTGCAGCCCCATGTGCTGGGGGGGGGGGGGGGTGATGGTCACTGAAAGCGCTGTCAGGTGCAACACAGCTCTGTGCTAGAGACCAATGCATATGCAGAGTGTTACCCCTCAGTCAGGCGCACCTCTGGGACTCCGGGGGTCAGACGCAGTGCACCTGACAGACGCCTGTTAGAAAATCATCATTACCACCTAATTAACTAAATTCTAACGCTCTTATAGTGATCAGTGACCTTCATTAGGATGTACAAAGAAAGAATATTCAAATCTGATAAAAAAACAAATTTATTAACCTCAAAGTAAGTAAAACAAAAATACTGAAATTTAAGAGCCGCCACCACATTTCCTTCAGTTTTTATAACAAAAAAATCAAATGATCATTTAATTTATGAACAAAACTTGAAATAATGTATAGGCACAGTAGAGTCAGTGTCACTCAGAACCACTGTAGGAAAGTTCAGCAGTAGAGATGCATTGGCACAGTGATGCAGTGGTGTAATGGTCCTGAGAGGCCAGGAGGGTCACTACTGCAATCCACGCAGGTGGCGGGATAACTGACTAGGGGGGTTTTGAACAGCACCTAGAGATAGGAAGGTACTAGAAGGGACAGACCCATGCACCCCCTTGGGGCGGAGAGGGGAGCGAGAACAGCTTTGCTGTGTCTGTCAGGCCAGCTGTGTCTGACTGAGGGTTAAGCCAGGTAGATGGTACAATAATGAGGAGAATATTTTCCTGCTGCCTATATGAATAAAAGGGCTTAAAAGTGATGAGGAAAGTAGCAATTCCAGAGAAGTGAAAGTCTGTAATCCTTAGTGAATCTCTCTGCAGACTGCATTTTATTAAGGAGGCAGAAACATGTCCATAGACACCAGATCTGCCATAAATAGTGGGCTACTAGATTATTCACAGGTGTTTCACACCAATTGGTAACTCATTAACCACTTAACTGCTGAATATTTTAGGGTTAGGGTAATTTTGGGGGTTTTCTCTATGACTGAATTAGGTTAAGAACATATATTTAAAGTATGTCCAATACAATTTTCTTTAAAAGAAATAACATTAAAGAAACATTGGTATAAACATTGATGTTTGAACATGGCTTCCATCGATAATCTGAACATTGTGACCATCGCTACTTCAGTTTCCTGACACAAGATCCTCTCTACAGCCTCTGGAGCTCCTCAGGGGAGGTGAGGGGCTGCTTTTATGTACATTTCCCCAGCAGATGCTAATGTATTCAGCCGCTGAGTGGGACGTTCTGCTGGGCTGGCTGATCAGCAGTGATAGGCAGCACGGCAAGCACTTGGGGGAAAGGGATCCAGGAAGCTTCTCTTCCTGCAGCCGCACAGTGAGCTTTCTGGCTGGTCGCATTAGGTGCAGCCATATCAGGGAAAGCCCAGCCTGGTGTGGTTGCATCTGATGTGTCCATGCCAGGCAAGTGGTAATGCAAATTAAGCTTTCTATTACCTCTTTCACACATGCAGCTATATACTGGGTTTCTGCATGCGTACACACATCAACCCAGGATTTCTGCATGTGTGAAAGAAAAACAACCTGAGTCCATGACCTTGCTCCTGATCAGGGTCATGGAGCAGAGATTCTGGAATTTGCAGGCTTGCTAAACCCAGTAAATTCCCGGGTCACATGTCTGAAAGCAGCATCAGTAGATCTTTCAAACATAAGACATACTAGATACAATATAACATAATACATTTATAATAAAAAACATACAATGTTGCTGTTTATAATCCTGCAGCACAAAATGACACATACATTATAAGCATAATGGATGAACAAATAATACAGAAGATAAAATCTTTGACGTGTTGTACTGAACGTATTTTTTGATTTATTTATTTAACAGTTTCTTATATAGAGCAGGGTATTCTGTTGTGATTTACATTTGGAAACAACAATGATAAAACAAAACTGGATAATAACAGACAGACATAGAGGTAGGAGGGCCCTGCTCGCAAGCTTACAATCTCTTGGGAAATAGGCGTTGATACTTAAGGATAGGTGCTATCTATTGCATAATTGTCCACCAGATGGCAAGTTTCTTGGTGGGATGTATAATAAGGTCGCACAGTGATGTTGGCCTTGGGTCAGGAGGATGGGAAATGAAAGACAGAGAATATGTGGTGACTGTACAGAGGGGATGTAACTGGATAGGAAAGCTTATGAAGGTTGAGTGAGCAGTTCTGGAATGTAACAAGCTAGCCTGAAGAGATTTCATATAGATCCAGAGCTCACATCACTAATTCATAGGTGAGCACTGAAGCTTAATAATTGTACCCACATACTATTTTTCTCTTCTCCTACACCTTCAGATGCAGCACTCAGATGCAGATGCTGGCAGGAGGTGTCTTTTTCCTACAGATGTCTCTCGCAGCATTAGCATCGCTGCTGTGTCCAAAGATGTATTGTATGGGGGCGTGGCCTGGTCAGCTATTAGAGCAGATGTGCCTTGTATGAGCTCTTGCTCCATATTGGCTCCATCATAGCACAATGACCATCTACCTCACTTACAAAGCCCTACCCTTACTGCCTGTTTGCCACAAGTCGGGGGGTTCACATGACAAAGCAGCGGGATGCTTATAACATCCCTGCTTGTTGCTTCCTACTCACCCTATCAGAGCCGGGACCTCCATTTCTTCCTGCAGCTGACATCCAGAAACAAGAACCCTTGGCTGCCTGTTCTACTCACAATCAGCAGAACTCCTCCTGCTTGCTCTCTACATTCTGGTGCACAGTCGGACTGCTCTGATTGCAGGAGCCATCTTGGTTACTGGCCTCCAGAGCTACAGGTGTTTTCCTCCTCTGCAGCATGGTGGCTTCCTGGGGTCACTGGTGATTCCAACCTCTGCATCGCTTGAATCAGGAAGCAGCCTGAGAGCTTGGTGGGGGACAGCAGGTGGTGAGTCTATGAAGGAGGACTCCATACTTCCCACACTGCCTCAGTTGTTACAACTCCACTGCTCTAGCCTGGCTGTTCCTCTAAGCTAGAGGACTATGACCTCCACCGTCCCTCCAACACCTCCAAGTCCACCTACTACTGTCCTCTCAGTATAGACACATCAGGCATTTTTAGATGAAAATTTTACTAATATAATGTGGGATTGTTTTAAATTGACCTCAGACATCCACTTCTGATTCCCTGGTTCCCTCTGGTGTCTATATAAATCTCCTTGTTGCTGATGGTCTGACGTCAGACTTTACTTTATCTCATTTATTTTCAATGTGGATCCATGTCTCAGTTTCTTATTTTATTAATATTGCAATCTTCACATGTGCTAGTAATTTCCTTAGTGCTATGTCTCATAAAAATATCTGTGTTGTATCCAGTTTGCTTATTAAATTTACAAAGATTATTGATCATTACCGTGGTATAAATAGTACAAAAATAATTAAAGAATTAGAAACCCAAATGAGTGCATATGATACCAAGGTACCCCAGAGGTGGGTCCGGGTTGTGCACTGCCCGGTACCTGTCCAAATGGCCTTTTCACTTGTAGAGGGCTTGTTTAAATGTCACTATCCCACTAAATTGGAAACTATCTAGATAGCTCATCTTGGTTACTGTGCTCATCCAATCCGATTCTTTGCCTCAAAAATGATATGATGCTTTAGAGAGGGTAAAATCCTCTCTTTATACTAGAGATGAGCGCCTGAAATTTTTCGGGTTTTGTGTTTTGGTTTTGGGTTCGGTTCCGCGGCCGTGTTTTGGGTTCGACCGCGTTTTGGCAAAACCTCACCGAATTTTTTTTGTCGGATTCGGGTGTGTTTTGGATTCGGGTGTTTTTTTCAAAAAACCCTAAAAAACAGCTTAAATCATAGAATTTGGGGGTAATTTTGATCCCAAAGTATTATTAACCTCAAAAAACATAATTTACACTCATTTTCAGCCTATTCTGAACACATCACACCTCACAATATTATTTTTAGTCCTAAAATTTGCACCGAGGTCGCTGTGTGAGTAAGATAAGCGACCCTAGTGGCCGACACAAACACCGGGCCCATCTAGGAGTGGCACTGCAGTGTCACGCAGGATGTCCCTTCCAAAAAACCCTCCCCAAACAGCACATGACGCAAAGAAAAAAAGAGGCGCAATGAGGTAGCTGACTGTGTGAGAAAGATAAGCGACCCTAGTGGCCGACACAAACACCGGGCCCATCTAGGAGTGGCACTGCAGTGTCATGCAGGATGTCCCTTCCAAAAAACCCTCCCCAATCAGCACATGATGCAAAGAAAAAGAAAAGAAAAAAGAGGTGCAAGATGGAATTATCCTTGGGCCCTCCCACCCACCCTTATGTTGTATAAACAAAACAGGACATGCACACTTTAACCAACCCATCATTTCAGTGACAGGGTCTGCCACACGACTGTGACTGATATGACGGGTTGGTTTGGACCCCCCCCAAAAAAGAAGCAATTAATCTCTCCTTGCACAAACTGGCTCTACAGAGGCAAGATGTCCACCTCATCTTCACCCTCCGATATATCACCGTGTACATCCCCCTCCTCACAGATTATCAATTCGTCCCCACTGGAATCCACCATCTCAGCTCCCTGTGTACTTTGTGGAGGCAATTGCTGCTGGTCAATGTCTCCGCGGAGGAATTGATTATAATTCATTTTAATGAACATCATCTTCTCCACATTTTCTGGATGTAACCTCGTACGCCGATTGCTGACAAGGTGAGCGGCGGCACTAAACACTCTTTCGGAGTACACACTTGTGGGAGGGCAACTTAGGTAGAATAAAGCCAGTTTGTGCAAGGGCCTCCAAATTGCCTCTTTTTCCTGCCAGTATAAGTACGGACTGTGTGACGTGCCTACTTGGATGCGGTCACTCATATAATCCTCCACCATTCTATCAATGTTGAGAGAATCATATGCAGTGACAGTAGACGACATGTCCGTAATCGTTGTCAGGTCCTTCAGTCCGGACCAGATGTCAGCATCAGCAGTCGCTCCAGACTGCCCTGCATCACCGCCAGCGGGTGGGCTCGGAATTCTGAGCCTTTTCCTCGCACCCCCAGTTGCGGGAGAATGTGAAGGAGGAGATGTTGACAGGTCGCGTTCCGCTTGACTTGACAATTTTGTCACCAGCAGGTCTTTCAACCCCAGCAGACCTGTGTCTGCCGGAAAGAGAGATCCAAGGTAGGCTTTAAATCTAGGATCGAGCACGGTGGCCAAAATGTAGTGCTCTGATTTCAACAGATTGACCACCCGTGAATCCTTGTTAAGCGAATTAAGGGCTGCATCCACAAGTCCCACATGCCTAGCGGAATCGCTCCGTGTTAGCTCCTTCTTCAATGCCTCCAGCTTCTTCTGCAAAAGCCTGATGAGGGGAATGACCTGACTCAGGCTGGCAGTGTCTGAACTGACTTCACGTGTGGCAAGTTCAAAGGGCATCAGAACCTTGCACAACGTTGAAATCATTCTCCACTGCACTTGAGACAGGTGCATTCCATCTCCTATATCGTGCTCAATTGTATAGGCTTGAATGGCCTTTTGCTGCTCCTCCAACCTCTGAAGCATATAGAGGGTTGAATTCCACCTCGTTACCACTTCTTGCTTCAGATGATGGCAGGGCAGGTTCAGTAGTTTTTGGTGGTGCTCCAGTCTTCTGTACGTGGTGCCTGTACGCCGAAAGTGTCCCGCAATTTTTCTGGCCACCGACAGCATCTCTTGCACGCCCCTGTGGTTTTTTAAAAAATTCTGCACCACCAAATTCAAGGTATGTGCAAAACATGGGACGTGCTGGAATTTGCCCATATTTAATGCACACACAATATTGCTGGCGTTGTCCGATGCCACAAATCCACAGGAGAGTCCAATTGGGGTAAGCCATTCCGCGATGATCTTCCTCAGTTGCCGTAAGAGGTTTTCAGCTGTGTGCGTATTCTGGAAAGCGGTGATACAAAGCGTAGCCTGCCTAGGAAAGAGTTGGCGTTTGCGAGATGCTGCTACTGGTGCCGCCGCTGCTGTTCTTGCGGCGGGAGTCCATACATCTACCCAGTGGGCTGTCACAGTCATATAGTCCTGACCCTGCCCTGCTCCACTTGTCCACATGTCCGTGGTTAAGTGGACATTGGGTACAACTGCATTTTTTAGGACACTGGTGAGTCTTTTTCTGACGTCCGTGTACATTCTCGGTATCGCCTGCCTAGAGAAGTGGAACCTAGATGGTATTTGGTAACGGGGGCACACTGCCTCAATAAATTGTCTAGTTCCCTGTGAACTAACGGCGGATACCGGACGCACGTCTAACACCAACATAGTTGTCAAGGACTCAGTTATCCGCTTTGCAGTAGGATGACTGCTGTGATATTTCATCTTCCTCGCAAAGGACTGTTGAACAGTCAATTGCTTACTGGAAGTAGTACAAGTGGGCTTACGACTTCCCCTCTGGGATGACCATCGACTCCCAGCGGCAACAACAGCAGCGCCAGCAGCAGTAGGCGTTACACGCAAGGATGCATCGGAGGAATCACAGGCAGGAGAGGACTCGTCAGACTTGCCAGTGACATGGCCTGCAGGACTATTGGCATTCCTGGGGAAGGAGGAAATTGACACTGAGGGAGTTGGTGGGGTGGTTTGCGTGAGCTTGGTTACAAGAGGAAGGGATTTACTGGTCAGTGGACTGCTTCCGCTGTCACCCAAAGTTTTTGAACTTGTCACTGACTTATTATGAATGCGCTGCAGGTGACGTATAAGGGAGGATGTTCCGAGGTGGTTAACGTCCTTACCCCTACTTATTACAGCTTGACAAAGGGAACACACGGCTTGACACCTGTTGTCCGCATTTCTGGTGAAATACCTCCACACCGAAGAGCTGATTTTTTTGGTATTTTCACCTGGCATGTCAACGGCCATATTCCTCCCACGGACAACAGGTGTCTCCCCGGGTGCCTGACTTAAACAAACCACCTCACCATCAGAATCCTCCTGGTCAATTTCCTCCCCAGCGCCAGCAACACCCATATCCTCCTCATCCTGGTGTACTTCAACACTGACATCTTCAATCTGACTATCAGGAACTGGACTGCGGGTGCTCCTTCCAGCACTTGCAGGGGGCATGCAAATAGTGGAAGGCGCATGCTCTTCACGTCCAGTGTTGGGAAGGTCAGGCATCGCAAACGACACAATTGGACTCTCCTTGTGGATTTGGGATTTCAAAGAACGCACAGTTCTTTGCGGTGCTTTTGCCAGCTTGAGTCTTTTCAGTTTTCTAGCGAGAGGCTGAGTGCTTCCATCCTCATGTGAAGCTGAACCACTAGCCATGAACATAGGCCAGGGCCTCAGCCGTTCCTTGCCACTCCGTGTGGTAAATGGCATATTGGCAAGTTTACGCTTCTCCTCCGACAATTTTATTTTAGGTTTTGGAGTCCTTTTTTTTCTGATATTTGGTGTTTTGGATTTGACATGCTCTGTACTATGACATTGGGCATCGGCCTTGGCAGACGACGTTGCTGGCATTTCATCGTCTCGGCCATGACTAGTGGCAGCAGCTTCAGCACGAGGTGGAAGTGGATCTTGATCTTTCCCTAATTTTGGAACCTCAACTTTTTTGTTCTCCATATTTTATAGGCAGAACTAAAAGGCACCTCAGGTAAACAATGGAGATGGATGGATTGGATACTAGTATACAATTATGGACGGACTGCCACGGTTAGGTGGTATAAAAAAACCACGGTTAGGTGGTATATATTATAATAATAATACAATTATGGATGGACGGACTGCCTGCCGACTGCCAACACAGAGGTAGCCACAGCCGTGAACTACCGCACTGTACACTGGTTGATAAAGAGATAGTAGTATACTCGTAACAACTAGTATGACACTATGACGACGGTATAAAGAAAGAAAAAAAATACCACAGTTAGGTGGTATATATTATAATAATAATACAATTATGGATGGACGGACTGCCTGCCGACTGCCGACACAGAGGTAGCCACAGCCGTGAACTACCGCACTGTACACTGGTTGATAAAGAGATAGTAGTATACTCGTAACAACTAGTATGACACTATGACGACGGTATAAAGAATGAAAAAAAAACCACGGTTAGGTGGTATATATTATAATAATAATACAATTATGGATGGACGGACTGCCTGCCGACTGCCGACACAGAGGTAGCCACAGCCGTGAACTACCGCACTGTACACTGGTTGATAAAGAGATAGTAGTATACTCGTAACAACTAGTATGACACTATGACGACGGTATAAAGAAAGAAAAAAAAATACCACAGTTAGGTGGTATATATTATAATAATAATACAATTATGGATGGACGGACTGCCTGCCGACTGCCGACACAGAGGTAGCCACAGCCGTGAACGACCGCACTGTACACTGGTTGATAAAGAGATAGTAGTATACTCGTAACAACTAGTATGACACTATGACGACGGTATAAAGAATGAAAAAAAAACCACGGTTAGGTGGTATATATTATAATAATAATACAATTATGGATGGACGGACTGCCTGCCGACTGCCGACACAGAGGTAGCCACAGCCGTGAACTACCGCACTGTACACTGGTTGATAAAGAGATAGTAGTATACTCGTAACAACTAGTATGACACTATGACGACGGTATAAAGAATGAAAAAAAACCACGGTTAGGTGGTATATATTATAATAATAATACAATTATGGATGGACGGACTGCCTGCCGAGTGCCGACACAGAGGTAGCCACAGCCGTGAACTACCGCACTGTACACTGGTTGATAAAGAGATAGTAGTATACTCGTAACAACTAGTATGACACTATGACGACGGTATAAAGAATGAAAAAAAAACCACGGTTAGGTGGTATATATTATAATAATAATACAATTATGGATGGACGGACTGCCTGCCGACTGCCGACACAGAGGTAGCCACAGCCGTGAACTACCGCACTGTACACTGGTTGATAAAGAGATAGTAGTATACTCGTAACAACTAGTATGACACTATGACGACGGTATAAAGAATGAAAAAAAAACCACGGTTAGGTGGTATATATTATAATAATAATACAATTATGGATGGACGGACTGCCTGCCGACTGCCGACACAGAGGTAGCCACAGCCGTGAACTACCGCACTGTACACTGGTTGATAAAGAGATAGTAGTATACTCGTAACAACTAGTATGACACTATGACGGTATAAAGAATGAAAAAAAAACCACGGTTAGGTGGTATATATTATAATAATAATACAATTATGGATGGACGGACTGCCTGCCGACTGCCGACACAGAGGTAGCCACAGCCGTGAACTACCGCACTGTACACTGGTTGATAAAGAGATAGTAGTATACTCGTAACAACTAGTATGACACTATGACGACGGTATAAAGAATGAAAAAAAAACCACGGTTAGGTGGTATATATTATAATAATAATACAATTATGGATGGACGGACTGCCTGCCGACTGCCGACACAGAGGTAGCCACAGCCGTGAACTACCGCACTGTACACTGGTTGATAAAGAGATAGTAGTATACTCGTAACAACTAGTATGACACTATGACGGTATAAAGAATGAAAAAAAAACCACGGTTAGGTGGTATATATTATAATAATAATACAATTATGGATGGACGGACTGCCTGCCGACTGCCGACACAGAGGTAGCCACAGCCGTGAACTACCGCACTGTACACTGGTTGATAAAGAGATAGTAGTATACTCGTAACAACTAGTATGACACTATGACGACGGTATAAAGAAAGAAAAAAAAATACCACGGTTAGGTGGTATATATTGTAATACAATTATGGATGGACGGACTGCCTGCCGAGTTCCGACTGCCGACACAGAGGTAGCCACAGCCGTGAACTACCGCACTGTACTGTGTCTGCTGCTAATATAGACTGGTTGATAAAGAGATAGTATACAATACATACAACAATATACTACTATACTGGTGGTCAGGCACTGGTCACCACTAGTCACACTGGCAGTGGCACTCCTGCAGCAAAAGTGTGCACTGTTTAATTTTAAATTAATATAATATTATGTACTCCTGGGGGCTCCTGCTATAACAACCTGCAGTGCTCCCCAGTCTCCCCCACAATTATTATAAGCTTTGCCTTTTATACATTGATGTGCAGCACACTGGGCTGAGCTGAGTGCACACAGACTGAGTCACACTGTGTGACTGGCTGCTGCTGTGTATCGTTTTTTTTCAGGCAGAGAACGGATATAGCAGAGAACGGATATATTATATTAAAATAAATAAAAGTTAACTAACAACAACTGCACTGGTCACTGTGGTAAACTCTGTCTGACTCTGCACAATCTCTCTCTCTCTTCTAATCTAATTTCTAATGGAGAGGACGCCAGCCACGTCCTCTCCCTATCAATCTCAATGCACGTGTGAAAATGGCGGCGACGCGCGGCTCCTTATATAGAATCCGAGTCTCGCGAGAATCCGACAGCGTCATGATGATGTTCGGGCGCGCTCGGGTTAACCGAGCAAGGCGGGAGGATCCGAGTCTGCTCGGACCCGTAAAAAAAACATGAAGTTCGTGCGGGTTCGGTTTCAGAGAAACCGAACCCGCTCATCTCTACTTTATACCCCTTTTTATCCTTTGGGGATCCCACACTGTTAGATCTCTCATACATTTTCCTCTACTTCATAATAGGATAAAGTGTAAGTAGAAGCAAAAGTGTGGATGTCTAATCTATTTTCTTCTGCTATATTTCTGTGTCCTCTCATCCAAATGTGCTAGTGCTAAATCTCTGCAATGACACACCTGCACACTAAGGGGCCAATTCAGGTTGGATCGCAAATCGTGATACAATCAGAATTTTGGCATTCACCCCGTGAGCACATGCTCAGGACCCATCCTTCTCATGTGCCTGCATTGACATCGGGTGACCAGCAGTATTTGCAAAATGCCTCTGCCTGATTGAAAGGCAGAGGTAGTTGCGGGGTGTCAACGCTACATTTCAGGCAGAGATGGACCATTGTGGGGTGGCGGCATGGAAACGGAGACATGGTAGCGTGAAAAGGGGTATAGTGTGAGCGTTATCAGGATGACTGCGTGATGTCACACGCAGCCACTCTGTTAAAAAAGATGATAGTGACCCTCCTGCCATCTCAGCCAAGCTGTGCCAGCAGGAGGCTTCCCTACTTTCTGCGATTGCGCAAATAATTGTGGCAAGGTTGCAATTAGTGTGTGATTGCAGATTGGGCAGCGGTTAGCATGCTGGGTGGCCTTGCCCTGCGATTGGCAGCTCCAGCATGTGAGTCAAAGGATTGCAAATTCTGCTAAAAAGCAGAATTTGCAATCTTCACTAAGTAAGGTCCTAAGTTTGGAAAGCAGAGGTACGCCCCTGTGTCTCTCATCTACTGGAATGGGCACTCTCTCATTCAGCAGATTACTGCCATGCTCCACGGGATACACCCAATCTCATCTGATCTTGAAAGAAAATCAGTGGTAGGCCTGGTCAGTACCTGGGTGGGAGACTCCCTGGGAATACCAGGTGCAGTAACCCTAATGATCTGAAAAGCATAGGTAAAAGGTCCACATATTATTTGAGAGACTTCCAGATTTTCCTTATATTCTCTATATAATTATCTCTGAATTATATCAGTAACCACACAGTTCAAACAAAACATTGCACAACAACAGATCTGCTCTTCAAACTGAACAATGCTCTTAGACACTGTGATATGTTTTGGAGGCAGGATACACAGATAATGTTAAATTCTGCCTCATTCTGCCATATGAGTAAGGCTGAGATATTACAGTGATCAAAAAATCCTTGGGCTAATACTGTGACATATTGTTTATTTCCACCTTCTGTTTTATTACTGCATTTTAATCAGAAAATATTGGTGTTTTCTGTACCACAAAAAGCAGATTGGTCACAGTCCAATTCTGCATTATTTTATTGCTCAAACAAGGGACTCTATTCAGTATGGATTGCAGAGTCTGCTTTATAACATAACCTGCAATCCTTGCAATCACAGGGCAAGGCCCCCCAGTATGTTACCCACCGCCCGCCCACTGTGATCACGCTGTAATTGGGATCGTGGCGCAATTACAGTGCAGTCACAGAAGCTGTGGTTGCTTCCTGCCGACACAGCCGAGCTGCATCCATAGAAGTCCATCCGCTATTTTTTAAATCAGAGCAGCCATGTGTGATGACACACAGCAGTCCTGAAAATGCTGCCGACTTGTCGGCTTTTCCCTGATGCCACCCTGTAAATGCTCTGTTGCCACCCCCCACCCACCCCAGGAATGTCTCTGCCTATCAATCATGCAGAGTCATTTGCATCCAATGCGATCATATTACATTGGCTGCTAGTGCGCTCACAGGATGGGCCTGTGCATGCACATTGCAGCCAAAGCCTTCCTTGTTGCAGCCTCATTGATAAACGATGTGACCTGAATAACCCCCAAGATCTGGATGCCGCTGCAATTTTGATCAATTATATGCATTGCACATGAGTGTTGGCCAGCAACAAAAGGCATCGCCTGTCAGCGACAGTATGGTGTGAAAATTCTGATTGCACAGGCGTTTGCAAGGTGATTGACAGGAAGAGGCCATTGTGGGTGATAACTGGCCGTTTATGGGGAGTGTCCAGAACAATGAAAATGGTCCCAAGCGTTTTCAGGTTGGGTGTGTGACGTCAGCTCCGGCCTCAATCAGCCTGTTCTCAATTCACTGTAGGAGTAATTCTGCACACACTGGATTTTTGCAGCTCTGCATACACATGCGATCGCACACTTACATGACAAATTTGCACTCCCCCTTGAGCGACACCTATCTGATCGCAGGACAGAAAAGTTAGTAGCCCAGCAATCAGGTCTGAATTACCCCATTGGGTATGCAAATGATGCTAATTACCGCATTCTTGTGATTTAATCAGATTTCTGATCATACTTATTATGTTTTTGACCCACATAACTGTAGATTCTTGTGTATTTTGAGAACAACATTGTTATACTACAAACCTGAATCCACTGTCTTTCTATATTTGCAATATAAATCCTATTACTGTGTAACATACCTATTTGTGTATGGAATTTTATTTGTATTGAACCAAAGTCTAGTACATAGCAGAAAAATCTTTACACTCAAAGTATCCTGATAAGAACCCTTTTACATAAAATGCATAATTGTGACACCTCTGTTATTTCCTGAGCAGACATTGACTAAAAACTATCAAGACAACAAAGCATCAGCTTCAGGTGTTACACCAGCGATCCTAAAACCTGGTGCTTTCCAAGTGGATATGTACAAGAATACCCCACTCTTTCCCACTGTGGTATAGTACACTTATCACATATTGGGGGAATTCAATTGTTTAAAATGTCAGTTGGGTGTCTGTTTTTTCCTAGGATAGATAGGAAAACACAAACGCCCAACTGACTTTTAAAAAATGTGAATACCCACCATTGTGTTATAGTACGCTTATTACATACCTCAATAGGTACCCATATAGTATTAAACAGTCTGCAATCATAATTTTGGATTAAAAATTCAAGACCTGTTACACCATTGATTATATCTTTTGATATTTTCACCTTGGCTTATTCAAGTCATTTAAAAAAAAACATTGGGCTTTGTAAAGTTGACTAATGTAAAAGCGCCCACAAAGCAGTTTTTTCAGATGCTTTTGGTTTTAAAGTAGAGAGGCTGATAAAAAAAAAACAGATCCATATATTCTGCCCGTGTTAAGTATACAACTCGGCAGATGTAATGAAGTCCGATATTGCAAGTCAGACACAAAACAGCCCAAAAACTATTAAAGAATTTAGAGGTGGGTTTTTTGGCCAAGTTTGTTATGAAAATGTCAGAAATCAGTTAAAAATACACTTTTCAAGCACATTTGTAATAAATAAAAACTTTTCAATATACATGGACACTTAAAAAAAACAAAAAAAAACTTTAAATCGGTAAAAATGCTGTACTGTACACGTCATTTTTACATTGTTTTCACCTCAGGAAATGTGTATTAATGTCATATAAATGTACTGTACTAAATTGCACAAACATTTCCAACTGAATCCAATGATATGTGACATGCCTATATTCTGTGTATAATTTCCAAATACTCCACGTACTGTAATAGTTTTTTTTTTAAACACACAAATGCGTCATAGATGCAAATGAATGTTCTAAGTCACACAAGCAGCTAATGCTGATTTAAATAATAAGCGGCATGGCTATATTCTATGTGTTATAGCAACCGTATTTGCATAAAAAATGTCATGCTACAATGTATTCCAGCCATACACTGTAACATAATTAGATACAGTTGCAATTACACACTGAATACAGCCATGCCACATATCATTTAAATCATTATAAACTGCTTTTGCTTCCCGGAGAACTGGGGATTATTTAGGGTGTGTATACTGATTTAATCATGGGACTTGGGTAACTTTCTCTGACACTGTGGTCCTACTGTACTAAAAGACACATTTTGGTTGATCTGTAAATTTTTTACTTTTTCTAGTCTAAATTCTGTGACACCTCAGATATGAGACACTGAAGACGGGAAAATTATGCATGCCATTACATTGCCTGAGTTCCACTAAATAGTAGAGATGAGCGCCTGAAATTTTTCGGGTTTTGTGTTTTGGTTTTGGGTTCGGTTCCGCGGCCGTGTTTTGGGTTCGACCGCGTTTTGGCAAAACCTCACCGAATTTTTTTTGTCGGATTCGGGTGTGTTTTGGATTCGGGTGTTTTTTTCAAAAAACCCTAAAAAACAGCTTAAATCATAGAATTTGGGGGTAATTTTGATCCCAAAGTATTATTAACCTCAAAAAACATAATTTACACTCATTTTCAGCCTATTCTGAACACATCACACCTCACAATATTATTTTTAGTCCTAAAATTTGCACTGAGGTCGCTGTGTGAGTAAGATAAGCGACCCTAGTGGCCGACACAAACACCGGGCCCATCTAGGAGTGGCACTGCAGTGTCACGCAGGATGTCCCTTCCAAAAAACCCTCCCCAAACAGCACATGACGCAAAGAAAAAAAGAGGCGCAATGAGGTAGCTGACTGTGTGAGAAAGATAAGCGACCCTAGTGGCCGACACAAACACCGGGCCCATCTAGGAGTGGCACTGCAGTGTCACGCAGGATGTCCCTTCCAAAAAACCCTCCCCAATCAGCACATGATGCAAAGAAAAAGAAAAGAAAAAAGAGGTGCAAGATGGAATTATCCTTGGGCCCTCCCACCCACCCTTATGTTGTATAAACAAAACAGGACATGCACACTTTAACCAACCCATCATTTCAGTGACAGGGTCTGCCACACGACTGTGACTGATATGACGGGTTGGTTTGGACCCCCCCCAAAAAAGAAGCAATTAATCTCTCCTTGCACAAACTGGCTCTACAGAGGCAAGATGTCCACCTCATCTTCACCCTCCGATATATCACCGTGTACATCCCCCTCCTCACAGATTATCAATTCGTCCCCACTGGAATCCACCATCTCAGCTCCCTGTGTACTTTGTGGAGGCAATTGCTGCTGGTCAATGTCTCCGCGGAGGAATTGATTATAATTCATTTTAATGAACATCATCTTCTCCACATTTTCTGGATGTAACCTCGTACGCCGATTGCTGACAAGGTGAGCGGCGGCACTAAACACTCTTTCGGAGTACACACTTGTGGGAGGGCAACTTAGGTAGAATAAAGCCAGTTTGTGCAAGGGCCTCCAAATTGCCTCTTTTTCCTGCCAGTATAAGTACGGACTGTGTGACGTGCCTACTTGGATGCGGTCACTCATATAATCCTCCACCATTCTATCAATGTTGAGAGAATCATATGCAGTGACAGTAGACGACATGTCCGTAATCGTTGTCAGGTCCTTCAGTCCGGACCAGATGTCAGCATCAGCAGTCGCTCCAGACTGCCCTGCATCACCGCCAGCGGGTGGGCTCGGAATTCTGAGCCTTTTCCTCGCACCCCCAGTTGCGGGAGAATGTGAAGGAGGAGATGTTGACAGGTCGCGTTCCGCTCGACTTGACAATTTTGTCACCAGCAGGTCTTTCAACCCCAGCAGACCTGTGTCTGCCGGAAAGAGAGATCCAAGGTAGGCTTTAAATCTAGGATCGAGCACGGTGGCCAAAATGTAGTGCTCTGATTTCAACAGATTGACCACCCGTGAATCCTTGTTAAGCGAATTAAGGGCTGCATCCACAAGTCCCACATGCCTAGCGGAATCGCTCCGTGTTAGCTCCTTCTTCAATGCCTCCAGCTTCTTCTGCAAAAGCCTGATGAGGGGAATGACCTGACTCAGGCTGGCAGTGTCTGAACTGACTTCACGTGTGGCAAGTTCAAAGGGCATCAGAACCTTGCACAACGTTGAAATCATTCTCCACTGCACTTGAGACAGGTGCATTCCATCTCCTATATCGTGCTCAATTGTATAGGCTTGAATGGCCTTTTGCTGCTCCTCCAACCTCTGAAGCATATAGAGGGTTGAATTCCACCTCGTTACCACTTCTTGCTTCAGATGATGGCAGGGCAGGTTCAGTAGTTTTTGGTGGTGCTCCAGTCTTCTGTACGTGGTGCCTGTACGCCGAAAGTGTCCCGCAATTTTTCTGGCCACCGACAGCATCTCTTGCACGCCCCTGTCGTTTTTTAAAAAATTCTGCACCACCAAATTCAAGGTATGTGCAAAACATGGGACGTGCTGGAATTTGCCCATATTTAATGCACACACAATATTGCTGGCGTTGTCCGATGCCACAAATCCACAGGAGAGTCCAATTGGGGTAAGCCATTCCGCGATGATCTTCCTCAGTTGCCGTAAGAGGTTTTCAGCTGTGTGCGTATTCTGGAAAGCGGTGATACAAAGCGTAGCCTGCCTAGGAAAGAGTTGGCGTTTGCGAGATGCTGCTACTGGTGCCGCCGCTGCTGTTCTTGCGGCGGGAGTCCATACATCTACCCAGTGGGCTGTCACAGTCATATAGTCCTGACCCTGCCCTGCTCCACTTGTCCACATGTCCGTGGTTAAGTGGACATTGGGTACAACTGCATTTTTTAGGACACTGGTGAGTCTTTTTCTGACGTCCGTGTACATTCTCGGTATCGCCTGCCTAGAGAAGTGGAACCTAGATGGTATTTGGTAACGGGGGCACACTGCCTCAATAAATTGTCTAGTTCCCTGTGAACTAACGGCGGATACCGGACGCACGTCTAACACCAACATAGTTGTCAAGGACTCAGTTATCCGCTTTGCAGTAGGATGACTGCTGTGATATTTCATCTTCCTCGCAAAGGACTGTTGAACAGTCAATTGCTTACTGGAAGTAGTACAAGTGGGCTTACGACTTCCCCTCTGGGATGACCATCGACTCCCAGCGGCAACAACAGCAGCGCCAGCAGCAGTAGGCGTTACACGCAAGGATGCATCGGAGGAATCACAGGCAGGAGAGGACTCGTCAGACTTGCCAGTGACATGGCCTGCAGGACTATTGGCATTCCTGGGGAAGGAGGAAATTGACACTGAGGGAGTTGGTGGGGTGGTTTGCGTGAGCTTGGTTACAAGAGGAAGGGATTTACTGGTCAGTGGACTGCTTCCGCTGTCACCCAAAGTTTTTGAACTTGTCACTGACTTATTATGAATGCGCTGCAGGTGACGTATAAGGGAGGATGTTCCGAGGTGGTTAACGTCCTTACCCCTACTTATTACAGCTTGACAAAGGGAACACACGGCTTGACACCTGTTGTCCGCATTTCTGGTGAAATACCTCCACACCGAAGAGCTGATTTTTTTGGTATTTTCACCTGGCATGTCAACGGCCATATTCCTCCCACGGACAACAGGTGTCTCCCCGGGTGCCTGACTTAAACAAACCACCTCACCATCAGAATCCTCCTGGTCAATTTCCTCCCCAGCGCCAGCAACACCCATATCCTCCTCATCCTGGTGTACTTCAACACTGACATCTTCAATCTGACTATCAGGAACTGGACTGCGGGTGCTCCTTCCAGCACTTGCAGGGGGCATGCAAATAGTGGAAGGCGCATGCTCTTCACGTCCAGTGTTGGGAAGGTCAGGCATCGCAAACGACACAATTGGACTCTCCTTGTGGATTTGGGATTTCAAAGAACGCACAGTTCTTTGCGGTGCTTTTGCCAGCTTGAGTCTTTTCAGTTTTCTAGCGAGAGGCTGAGTGCTTCCATCCTCATGTGAAGCTGAACCACTAGCCATGAACATAGGCCAGGGCCTCAGCCGTTCCTTGCCACTCCGTGTGGTAAATGGCATATTGGCAAGTTTACGCTTCTCCTCCGACAATTTTATTTTAGGTTTTGGAGTCCTTTTTTTTCTGATATTTGGTGTTTTGGATTTGACATGCTCTGTACTATGACATTGGGCATCGGCCTTGGCAGACGACGTTGCTGGCATTTCATCGTCTCGGCCATGACTAGTGGCAGCAGCTTCAGCACGAGGTGGAAGTGGATCTTGATCTTTCCCTAATTTTGGAACCTCAACTTTTTTGTTCTCCATATTTTATAGGCAGAACTAAAAGGCACCTCAGGTAAACAATGGAGATGGATGGATTGGATACTAGTATACAATTATGGACGGACTGCCACGGTTAGGTGGTATAAAAAAACCACGGTTAGGTGGTATATATTATAATAATAATACAATTATGGATGGACGGACTGCCTGCCAACTGCCGACACAGAGGTAGCCACAGCCGTGAACTACCGCACTGTACACTGGTTGATAAAGAGATAGTAGTATACTCGTAACAACTAGTATGACACTATGACGACGGTATAAAGAATGAAAAAAAAAACACGGTTAGGTGGTATATATTATAATAATAATACAATTATGGATGGACGGACTGCCTGCCGAGTGCCGACACAGAGGTAGCCACAGCCGTGAACTACCGCACTGTACACTGGTTGATAAAGAGATAGTAGTATACTCGTAACAACTAGTATGACACTATGACGACGGTATAAAGAATGAAAAAAAAACCACGGTTAGGTGGTATATATTATAATAATAATACAATTATGGATGGACGGACTGCCTGCCGAGTGCCGACACAGAGGTAGCCACAGCCGTGAACTACCGCACTGTACACTGGTTGATAAAGAGATAGTAGTATACTCGTAACAACTAGTATGACACTATGACGGTATAAAGAATGAAAAAAAAACCACGGTTAGGTGGTATATATTATAATAATAATACAATTATGGATGGACGGACTGCCTGCCGACTGCCGACACAGAGGTAGCCACAGCCGTGAACTACCGCACTGTACACTGGTTGATAAAGAGATAGTAGTATACTCGTAACAACTAGTATGACACTATGACGACGGTATAAAGAAAGAAAAAAAAATACCACAGTTAGGTGGTATATATTATAATAATAATACAATTATGGATGGACGGACTGCCTGCCGACTGCCGACACAGAGGTAGCCACAGCCGTGAACTACCGCACTGTACACTGGTTGATAAAGAGATAGTAGTATACTCGTAACAACTAGTATGACACTATGACGACGGTATAAAGAATGAAAAAAAAACCACGGTTAGGTGGTATATATTATAATAATAATACAATTATGGATGGACGGACTGCCTGCCGACTGCCGACACAGAGGTAGCCACAGCCGTGAACTACCGCACTGTACACTGGTTGATAAAGAGATAGTAGTATACTCGTAACAACTAGTATGACACTATGACGACGGTATAAAGAATGAAAAAAAAACCACGGTTAGGTGGTATATATTATAATAATAATACAATTATGGATGGACGGACTGCCTGCCGACTGCCGACACAGAGGTAGCCACAGCCGTGAACTACCGCACTGTACACTGGTTGATAAAGAGATAGTAGTATACTCGTAACAACTAGTATGACACTATGACGGTATAAAGAATGAAAAAAAAACCACGGTTAGGTGGTATATATTATAATAATAATACAATTATGGATGGACGGACTGCCTGCCGACTGCCGACACAGAGGTAGCCACAGCCGTGAACTACCGCACTGTACACTGGTTGATAAAGAGATAGTAGTATACTCGTAACAACTAGTATGACACTATGACGACGGTATAAAGAAAGAAAAAAAAATACCACGGTTAGGTGGTATATATTGTAATACAATTATGGATGGACGGACTGCCTGCCGAGTTCCGACTGCCGACACAGAGGTAGCCACAGCCGTGAACTACCACACTGTACTGTGTCTGCTGCTAATATAGACTGGTTGATAAAGAGATAGTATACAATACATACAACAATATACTACTATACTGGTGGTCAGGCACTGGTCACCACTAGTCACACTGGCAGTGGCACTCCTGCAGCAAAAGTGTGCACTGTTTAATTTTAAATTAATATAATATTATGTACTCCTGGGGGCTCCTGCTATAACAACCTGCAGTGCTCCCCAGTCTCCCCCACAATTATTATAAGCTTTGCCTTTTATACATTGATGTGCAGCACACTGGGCTGAGCTGAGTGCACACAGACTGAGTCACACTGTGTGACTGGCTGCTGCTGTGTATCGTTTTTTTTCAGGCAGAGAACGGATATAGCAGAGAACGGATATATTATATTAAAATAAATAAAAGTTAACTAACAACAACTGCACTGGTCACTGTGGTAAACTCTGTCTGACTCTGCACAATCTCTCTCTCTCTTCTAATCTAATTTCTAATGGAGAGGACGCCAGCCACGTCCTCTCCCTATCAATCTCAATGCACGTGTGAAAATGGCGGCGACGCGCGGCTCCTTATATAGAATCCGAGTCTCGCGAGAATCCGACAGCGTCATGATGACGTTCGGGCGCGCTCGGGTTAACCGAGCAAGGCGGGAGGATCCGAGTCTGCTCGGACCCGTAAAAAAAACATGAAGTTCGTGCGGGTTCGGTTTCAGAGAAACCGAACCCGCTCATCTCTACTAAATAGATGCACATTTTTAATGTCCGATGCGGCGCAATACTTTTCCGGGCATTATCATTGGATACCATTAGATCCCAGCCTATGTGTGATATATAAACTGTTTTCAAACAACCCTAAAAGCTTTTTGTCTCAAATATTTTTATTACATTGACCATTAAAAGTTATGTTTTATTTCTTTTCATAAGAATGCCCTATCAAAAAGTATTTCTTCACCTTCTGTGTATGTAATCCATGACTTACTGACTCAGGGAGCACCACTGACCAAGAAATATGCTGTATACACTTCACCATTTGTCTGTATAAGACACACACTCCAAGAGGAGCCTTGTCTACAATATAACCCTTGTGCGGAACAAAACACTCCCTCTGGTCATAGTTATTAACTCCAGTTTCTCTAAAGAGAGGAGTCACTGAGGGTTATTGAGACTACAAATAAAATCCAAGTATAGATGTAGAGAAGGTCTGATGTATTCTAGCAACACTTGTATCATGTACACTGTAAAATGGTTATTGGAAATTAGGAATCCGTAGGCAATTATCCGGTAAATCACAGTGGGGTAAATTTATTAAGTTCCCGATTTCATTCGATATTGCTTTTTCATACAAAATGCAACTCTTTAATTTTATAAAATACCATTCACGGCATATTTCTACCAATTTGTATTGAGATACAGCCATCCACAAAAATATGAATCAATAGACCATTGGCCACAAACAGTTGGATTTTCACATGCACCTCACACAACATGGAAATTTACTAAGGATTTCTATTCTCATAGCCAGACACTAACACAAAACTATATAATTTGCATAGAAATAGAACTTTCAAATAGAACTGCTTTTGGCTGTGTGTTTGGAGAATCATGCATGGATCACTGCTATCCATGTATGCTTCTCTGTGTAAAAAATAGTTAAATAGTTAAAATACTGTATATAAAAATACACCTTTGAATAAAACCAGCCCCGAGGTCTTTGAGCTGGTCCTGGTTGTTAAAATACCGGGGAAAAATTGTGTAGTTGTCCCCAATATTTAAGACCCAAAACCGGGTTCTGAACCAATCTTGTTTCAAAAATATGAGGGGAAAATGATGTAGGGTTTCACGGTACCTCTGAAACAAGCACTGGGCTCTACTAGTCAAAAAAATAATGCCACAACCGGGTAACACACCTATATAGGTCCCTGTAGCCATGGCATTACCACCTCCAACTAGTCAGCCCTGGCCAGGGGTCCCTGGGGGAGAGGAGACCACCTCAAAAAGGGGTCCCCCCACCTCCAGGCATGCAAGGGTCACAGCTGAAAGCCAAAGCTGTCCCCAGCACCTGTGGGCAGTGGGTACCGGGCTGATAGCCATTAAATGTAAAATTCAGAATTAACATTGTCTTTTGCTTTGTAACTACAGGTCCCATAAAGCATCCTTGAACATCAAGTAACAGAAAGTGGGTCATTAAATGGCCCAATGGTACCTGTATTTCCACAGCATCAGATGTTTTACAATGAACACAGGACATGGACACCATGATAGTACAAATTTAATAAAACATTACCCGCTTGCTGGTTTTTGTGGTTCTTCAAGTACTAGCATGTGTGAGGCTTGCTGGGACCTATAGTTCCACAGCAAAAGGCAATATTTATTCTTAATTTGACACTTAATGGCTCTCAGCCCGGCTCCCACCAACCGTAGTTGCTGGGGACAGCCTTGGGCTTCAGCCATGGCCCTTTGGTACCTGGAGGGGGGCCCCCTTATTGGGGGATCCCCTCTTTCCCATGGAAACCCCTCCATGACTTAGTAGTTAGGAGGGTAATGCTAAGGCTGCAAGGACCTGTATAAATGTATCCCTAGCTGTGGACTAGTGGAGCCTGGTGCTGGTTTTAAAAATTTCTGTATTTTTTACCCATATTTTTGAAACCAGTGGCAAAATTTAATGTTCAATTTTGGTGATTCAAATGATTTGGCATTATGTTTCAATTTATTTTCCATTTGATTTGGGTTGAACAGATTTTCTAAAGACCAAATTGAATGTCAAATCTTTTCTAAATGTAGATTCAACTCATATTCCAATAGAAATCAAATTTCTGAAAAACATTGATGTTTTCTCATAGACCAACATGAAATCCACTAATTTGCTAAAGTACGATTTGAAATGAAACTCTAAATCGAAATCCAAATCGAACTTCAAATCCCCAAGTGTTTAGAATGATCTCAGACATTACATTTTGGCTTCTAAACCCATTCTAATGATAGGAAATTGTTAGTGATGACTTTTTAAGTACCGAGAAATGTATAGGTCATTGTGGAAGTAGCAAAATTGGATGGCCATGGTTATGGTATGTTGTGCACCCACCTACACAATACAACTCACCACCTGACTGAGATAACCCTAAAAGAACAAACAGAGCACCATCAGCAGCTTAGTTACATATTTCTACTTATAGACTTCAAACATATTATGTTTTTATGCAATAGATAACACCTGAGCACAATATTGGTCAATTTGGCTGATAAATATCATGACATTTATAAACATGAGTGAAGTAACCGGCTATCCTGACTAAGCCCATGATGCTTACATTCTCAGCAATTCATCCCTGTCTGCAAAAATTCTTGTGCGACGAATGCCAGAGGGATGGTTGTTGTGTAAGATACCAGTATGTGCTAATAAAGCAACTGATAGAGACACATATAAACACCCAATCCAGGTAAAAATGAATCTTTGTATTTTTTTCCTAATAGAATTTATTTGAAAGGTAAATTTTTATATAATTTTGGAAAAATGTTCAACATTGTGCTCTGCTGCCATAAATTGCGTAATCATGCAAAAAAACAAATTATGTAAAAACAGGGCACAGGCAGACTTTTTTAACCAACAATTGACAATGTGAACACATAAAAGTTGAAGGGAGGCAGAAAGACAGATTTAGAGTAAGCTTAGTCCTAGCTATGTGCTCGATTCAGACCTGATTGCTGTTGTGCGTTATTGCACGACATGTGATCTTCGAACTACTGCACATGCGTATGCTCTGCAATGTGTATGAGTGATGGATAGCAGTGAAGAAACCGGGTGAAAATTTGAATACCACGGAGTCCACAAGGAGATTTACAGGAAGCAGCCATTTGTGGATGGTATCTAGCCGTTTACTGGGTGAGTCCGGAAAAACGCAGGCGTGCCCAAGCTTTTTTAGGAAGGGTATGTGACATCAGCTACGGCCTGATTCTTTCACACTGGAGGAGTAAGAATTTAGCTACGCACAGACTGCACACACACTGCACTGAAGGGAAAAAACATTTGATGGTGAGTGTAATGCGAATGGATTTGCAGCTGTCCGCTGACTGGCGTACTGTAGTTTTCACTTAGCATTCACATGCATTCACATTCTTGTACAGGGATGTATTTTCTCTCCCCCTGGGCAGCAGCTGTCTGATCGCATCCTAGTTTACAGCGATCAGGTCTGAATTAGGCCCCATATCATCTGATATTTTATCAAATATAAAATAACCCCCCCACAATATGAAAAACATCAGCTGTGTTTTTATGTATAAAAGAGTGTCATGAGTGCATGTGATGCATTTGGACCAATAGGAAGCAATGAGGATGTTCTGTTCAATTTTACATTCAATTTTGCTTGGGGTTTCAGTGGGGATTTGAGGTTTGATTTAGCAAGGCATTTCATAAATTCTATTCTAAATCCATTCCAAACATAAATCCACATCAAATTTGATTTGACAATTGAATGTAAAATTGAGTTTTAGTAATTAAGGAAAATTAAAAAAAAAAGTAAAAATCAAAACGAATCACTTTCAATTGATTTTGAAGATTCATAAAGTGTTTCACAAAATCGAAATTGCGCAATGCTGGTTTTCAAAATACTGGGAACTCCTTCACATTTTGCTCCCAGTATCTTAACAACCAGGACTGTCTCAAAGAGCTTGGATTAGGTTACATTTATCAAGGGGAATCCCATGCAATTTTTTTTTTTTACTCTCACAGATTAGGCTGGGCTTCATTGTGTAATGCTCAGCAGTGTTTTATTAAACTCTCCCATAGAACACTGCCCTGCAGTACTAATGACATTAACATTGGAAAACTTAAATCTCACAAACACAGTAGTTTAGTAAATTACTGTTTGTTTTTTTTTTTTTTTTCAAAAAGTTGCAATTTCACACTGCCAATGTGAGTCAAATTATATCTTGACATAAATCAGCAGAAACACATTTTTTTTGTAAATTTACCCCAGTGTCTATTCTGGCATCAGACACGATGCAGCATACTCAGGCTTGGGCCTGATCATACTGGTACATAATTAGAAACATTAAAAAAATCTTAGCACTCCATGTGCTCAGCAGTCAGTCCGCTGTAATGCTTTGCAGCCACCCTTGCCATGCACTCCTGTCTTAGCCAACATCCACAGTCCCTGGCACTAAAAACTATACCCTACTCACTGGCCTCTAACATGCATCAGTGCAAAGCACAGTGGGTGTTTAGGAATTTTAAACTCTTCTTGTTCTAAATTGAGTTCCTGCTGGATCTGGGCAATCCACAAAACACAGGGTCCCAAATCTCTACTGCAGCTGCAGAATGTGCAAGGCTTTCTTCTCCTTTGGAGGGAGCTGAATTCAACAGAATGTGAACAAATCAGATGTGAGTCTACCCCTCTCACCATAATACATATTTACCTATTTACAAAATATATGTATTAGATAGGTGAAATATAACATAATAATGAACACAGATTATTACTGATACAAATGCTCCAATCACTACCCATCCTAATTCTGACACCGGGGATTAGCCACCAAGGGAACAGGTTGGTAAATGGCTCTTAGTGGTCTGTCTCTTGCGGTGGTGGATCTGCTTTGAAACTCATAAAGCTTAAGCTTCAGGTCTCCTTAGCCCAGAGGGGCCCTGAAGAAATATTTTTCCCCACTTGTTTTATGTAATGTGTGGTTATAGCTTTTCACCAATAACACCATGACAACCAGGCTTGTTATAAAGCATGCTATTACAGATTGCATGTGTGTAAACATAGTGCTGTGGGAGCTTATAGGAGTTTTAGTATAGCTCTATGATTTACACTATTTACACTATGAAGCATGCATGCATTTTACCTACTGTACAATTCCTGACAGCCTGCAAAATTTCTCTTTGTGACATTCCCAGGAATAGCGGAGCCTGAGAGGGCCCATCAAAAGAAGGAGGCAGGGAGCAATGAAAGGTGAGGAGGACCATGGACAAGGAGGTGTCTAATTAAACAGCTGGTGCTGAGTGGTGTGTGCTGTACTTGCAAGGGCAGCAAGGACCTTTTGGACCTTGTTCGATGTTGCCCTATTGTTGCTGGTTGCAAAGATGTCCACATAACATTTCAAGCTTCAGGGATTAAAAAATGTACATCTGCTACAAATTGCATCAGCCATGCAGTGTAGCCAATGGTATGTACTGTATATCTGTAGATATATTGATGCATTGTGCTTTGTGTACAGGTGACACACCGGGAGGGGTAAAACAAATGATGACCGAGCTAGGCTTGAAAAATGGTCAAGAACATGGCAACTACAGTTTAATGCAAAAAAATGCAAAATCTTGCACTTGGGTCTCAAAAACCCAAAGGCTAAATATAGTATCAAGAGTACTATAATGGAAACTACTGAGGAGGAAAGGGATTTAGGAGTCACTATTTCAAGTGACTTAAAGGCAGGAAAGCGATGCAACAAAGCAATGAGAAAGGCTAGTCAGATGCTTGGTTGCATATGGAGAGGAATCAGTAGCAGGAAAAGAGAAGTAATAATGCCACTGTATAGGTCATTGGTGCGGCCTCATCTGGAATACTGTGTCCAGTTCTGGAGACCATATCTCCAGAAGGATATAAATACATTAGAGAGTATACAAAGAAGGGCAACTAAAATGGTGCATGGCCTACATCACAAAACTTACCCGGAAAGGCTAAAAGATCTTAGCATGTATAGTATGGAGGAGAGAAGGGAAAGGGGAGACATGATAGAAACTTTCAAATATATCAAAGGTTTTAACAAAGTTCAGGAGGGAAACATTCTTCAAAGGAAGAGAAGTATTGGAAATCGAGGACATACACTAAAACTGGAGGGAGGCAGGTTCAGGGGAAATTTAAGGAAAAATTATTTCACAGAAAGGGTAGTGGATAAGTGGAATAGCCTCCCATCAGAGGTGGTAGAGGATAAGACTGTAGAGCAATTTAAACATGCTTGGGATAGGCATATGAATATCCTTACAAAGAATTAAGGTTCAAAAAGGGTTGAGATTACCTAAAGGATAAAAAAAAAGGGGCAGACTAGATGGGCCAAGTGGTTCTTATCTGTCGTCAAATTCTATATTTCTATTTTTCTATGCCCTGACTGACCATCAAATAGGTCAGTGAATCAACCAGTTAGCTGATCCATTGGCCTAGTGTGTACCCAGAATTATCGTAAAAAAAAATGTTTTGATGTGAACCTGGGCGCGCTGACGTGATTCTAAATAAGGACAGATGGAAATACTTATCTCTTGGTATTCCTTTTTACAATGTAGTATTCTTGCTGTGTATTTCTTGAGATGCTCAAAAAACTCAGTTCGACAGATTATATGAAAAAAAAAGAAATTAAATGGTGTATGAGACACCATATCCATCTTTCCTTATTTAGAATCACATCAGCGCCCCCAGGTTCACATCAAACCATTTTTTATTACAATTATACTTCTGGGACCCATGTAACATAGTAACATAGTATCTGAGGTTGAAAAAAGACAATTGTCCATCGAGTTCAACCTATTTGTGGTCTCCTATGCATGATGATTTGACTAAAATTTCTGACTGATGCTGCTGTCAGCCATTGCATTTTATCCCTATTAATAGTAACTATAATGCATGACTATGCACCATACCCCTGGATATCCTTATCCAATAGGAATTTATCTAACCCATTTTTAAAGGTGTTGACAGATTCCGCCATTACAACTCCCTCGGGCAGGGAATTCCAAACACGTATTGTCCTTACCGTGAAAAAGCCTTTACGCCGTATTGTGCGGAATCTCCTCTCATCTAACCTGAGCGAGTGTCCACGAGTCCTCTGTGTTGATCTAACCAAAAACAGGTCCCGCGCAAGCTCTGTGTATTGTCCCCTTATATATTTGTAGATGTTGATCATATCCCCTCTTAGTCTCCGCTTTTCCAATGTAAACATGCCTAGTCTTTCAAGCCTTTCCTTGTATTCCATCGTCTCCATGCCCTTAATTAGTTTGGTCGCCCTCCTCTGTACCTTTTCCAGCTCCAGGATATCCTTTTTGTAGTACGGTGCCCAGAACTGTACACAGTATTCGAGGTGTGGCCTCACTAGTGATTTATATAACGGGAGTATAATACTCTCGTCCCTAGCATCAATACCCCGTTTTATGCATGCTAATATCTTATTAGCCTTCTTTGCTGCAGTCCTACTTTGGGTACTACTGCTTAGCTTGCTATCTATGAGGACACCTAAGTCCTTTTCCAGTACAGAATCCCCTAATTTTACCCCATTTAGCAGGTAGGTGTAATTTTTGTTCTTGTTACCACAGTGCATTACCTTACACTTGTCTGTGTTGAAGCGCATTCTCCATTTGGCTGCCCATGCTTCTAATTTAACTAAGTCGTTCTGAAGAGACTCGGCATCCTCCTCTGTATTTATAGCCTTACACAATTTGGTATCATCTGCAAAAATTGACACCATGCTCTCTAGACCTTCTGTTAGGTCGTTAATGAAAATATTGAACAATAGCGGTCCTAATACTGAGCCTTGTGGCACACCACTTAGCACTTCAGTCCAAGTTGAAAAAGATCCATTAACCACAACGCGCTGCTTCCTATTATCTAACCAGTTTTTGACCCAAGTGCATATTGTGTTTCCTAGCCCTGATTCTTGTAGCTTGTATATAAGTCTCATGTGTGGTACAGTATCGAACGCTTTGGCAAAGTCTAAAAAGATTACATCCACGTCTTTACCCTGATCTAGGATGTAGGGATGAGTCCTTTGTGAACCCAGGGGCAGCAGCCATCCATTATCTTGAGCACCAATTATACCACACAATCCAATTGCTACTGTACCCAGAATTAGTCAAACTGTGAGCTGGACATTGATCAGCTAAGAAATAGACCACTCACAGCCAATCAGTTGCATGTTTCCATGGTAGCATTGGCTGATTGGGTGAAAGGGATAAAAGTTTAGGAATCTCCATGAGTTCCTTCACTTTCTGTAGCAGTAGTGTATGTATGTACAGTATTATATGTAGGGCAGGCTTCCTGGGAACTGTAGGACCACTGTAAAGGACAATCTTACTTTAAATCTTACAGGCACAACTAGTGATGAGCGGGTTCGGTTTCTCGGAAACCAAACCCCCCCGAACTTCACGCTTTTTACACGGGTCCGAGGCAGACTCGGATCTTCCCGCCTTGCTCGGCTAACCCGAGCGCGCCCGAATGTCATCATCCCGCTGTCGGATTCTCGCGAGGCTCGTATTCTATCGCGAGACTCGGATTCTATATAAGGAGCCGCGCGTCGCCGCCATTTTCACACGTGCATTGAGATTGATAGGGAGAGGACGTGGCTGGCGTCCTCTCCGTTTAGAGTAGACTAGAGAGTAGTAGAGAGTAGAGACACTTGATTTACTAATTTTGGGGAGCATATTAGGACGGAGTACTACTTGCTGATAGTGTGACCAGTGACCACCAGTTTAATTAATCCGTTCTCTGCCTGAAAAAAAACGATACACAGTGTGACACAGTCACATACCATATCTGTGCTCAGCCTCAGTGTGCCCTCAGTGTGCTGCATCATCTATGTAATACTGTATATCTGACTGTGCTGAGTGCTCACTGCTCACACAGCTTAATTGTGGGGGAGACTGGGGAGCAGTTATAGCAGGAGTACATATTTTAACAGTGCACACTTTTGCTGCCAGAGTGCCACTGCCAGTGCCAGTGTGACTGACCAGTGACCACTGACCACCAGTATATTGTGATTGTCTGCCTGAAAAAGTTAAACACTCATCGTGTGGTGTTTTTATTCTATAAACGCATTCTGCTGACAGTGTCCAGCAGGTCCGTCATTATATAATATATAACTGTCCGGCTGCAGTAGTGATATATATATATTTTTTATATCATTATCATCCAGTCTATATTAGCACTGCAGCAGACGCAGTACGGTAGTCCACGGCTGTAGCTACCTCTGTGTCGGCAGTCGCTCGTCCATCCATAATTGTATACCACCTACCCGTTGTGTTTTTTTTTTTTTTTATCTTCTTGATACTAGTAGCTTACTTTAGGAGTCTGCAGTGCAGAGCTGACAGTGTCCAGCAGGTCCGTCATTATATAATATATACCTGTCCGGCTGCAGTAGTGATATATATATATATATTTTTTATATCATTATCATCCAGGCTATATTAGCTGCAGACGCAGTACGGTAGTCCACGGCTGTAGCTACCTCTGTGTCGGCAGTCGATCGTCCATCCATAATTGTATACCACCTACCCGTGGTGTTTTTTTTTTTCTATCTTCTTGATACTAGTAGCTTGCTTTAGGAGTCTGCAGTGCTGAGCTGACAGTGTCCAGCAGGTCCGTCATTATATAATATATACCTGTCCGGCTGCAGTAGTGATATATATATATATATATTATATCTCATTATCATCCAGTCTATATTAGCAGCAGACGCAGTACGGTAGTCCACGGCTGTAGCTACCTCTGTGTCGGCAGTCGCTAGTCCATCCATAATTGTATACCACCTACCAACACCTGTGGTGTTTTTTTTTTTTTTCTATCTTCTTGATACTACTAGTAGCTTACTTTAGGAGTCTGCAGTGCTGAGCTGACAGTGTCCAGCAGGTCCGTCATTATATAATATATACCTGTCCGGCTGCAGTAGTGATATATATATATATATTTTATATCATTATCATCCAGTCTATATTAGCAGCAGACGCAGTACGGTAGTCCACGGCTGTAGCTACCTCTGTGTCGGCAGTCGCTAGTCCATCCATAATTGTATACCACCTACCTGTGGTGTTTTTTTTTTTTTTCTATCTTCTTGATACTACTAGTAGCTTACTTTAGGAGTCTGCAGTGCTGAGCTGACAGTGTCCAGCAGGTCCGTCATTATATAATATATACCTGTCCGGCTGCAGTAGTGATATATATATATATTTTTTATATCATTATCATCCAGTCTATATTAGCAGCAGACGCAGTACGGTAGTCCACGGCTGTAGCTACCTCTGTGTCGGCAGTCGCTCGTCAATCCATAAGTATACTAGTATCCATCCATCTCCATTGTTTACCTGAGGTGCCTTTTAGTTGTGCCTATTAAAATATGGAGAACAAAAATGTTGAGGTTCCAAAAATAGGGAAAGATCAAGATCGACTTCCACCTCGTGCTGAAGCTGCTGCCACTAGTCATGGCCGAGACGATGAAATGCCAGCAACGTCGTCTGCCAAGGCTGATGCCCAATGTCATAGTACAGAGCATGTAAAATCCAAAACACCAAATATCAGTAAAAAAAGGACTCAAAAATCTAAAATAAAATTGTCGGAGGAGAAGCGTAAACTTGCCAATATGCCATTTACCACATGGAGTGGCAAGGAACGGCTGAGGCCCTGGCCTATGTTCATGGCTAGTGGTTCAGCTTCACATGAGGATGGAAGCACTCAGCCTCTCGCTAGAAAAATGAAAAGACTCAAGCTGGCAAAAGCACAGCAAAGAACTGTGCGTTCTTCGAAATCACAAATCCACAAGGAGAGTCCAATTGTGTCGTTTGCGATGCCTGACCTACCCAACACTGGACGTGAAGAGCATGCGCCTTCCACCATTTGCACGCCCCCTGCAAGTGCTGGAAGGAGCACCCGCAGTCCAGTTCCTGATAGTCAGATTGAAGATGTCAGTGTTGAAGTACACCAGGATGAGGAGGATATGGGTGTTGCTGGCGCTGGGGAGGAAATTGACCAGGAGGATTCTGATGGTGAGGTGGTTTGTTTAAGTCAGGCACCCGGGGAGACACCTGTTGTCCGTGGGAGGAATAGGGCCATTGACATGCCTGGTGAAAATACCAAAAAAATCAGCTCTTCGGTGTGGAAGTATTTCAACAGAAATGCGGACAACATTTGTCAAGCCGTGTGTTGCCTTCGTCAAGCTGTAATAAGTAGGGGTAAGGACGTTAACCACCTCGGAACATCCTCCCTTATACGTCACCTGCAGCGCATTCATCATAAGTCAGTGACAAGTTCAAAAACTTTGGGCGACAGCGGAAGCAGTCCACTGACCAGTAAATCCCTTCCTCTTGTAACCAAGCTCACGCAAACCACCCCACCAACTCCCTCAGTATCAATTTCCTCCTTTCCCAGGAATGCCAATAGTCCTGCAGGCCATGTCACTGGCAATTCTGACGAGTCCTCTCCTGCCTGGGATTCCTCCGATGCATCCTTGCGTGTAACGCCTACTGCTGCTGGCGCTGCTGTTGTTGCTGCTGGGAGTCGATGGTCATCCCAGAGGGGAAGTCGTACTCGTAAGACCACTTTTACTACTTCCACCAAGCAATTGACTGTCCAACAGTCCTTTGCGAGGAAGATGAAATATCACAGCAGTCATCCTGCTGCAAAGCGGATAACTGAGGCCTTGGCATCCTGGGCGGTGAGAAACGTGGTTCCGGTATCCATCATTACTGCAGAGGCAACTAGAGACTTGTTTGAGGTACTGTGTCCCCGGTACCAAATACCATCTAGGTTCCAATTCTCTAGGCATGCGATACCGAAAATGTACACAGACCTCAGAAAAAGACTCACCAGTGTCCTAAAAAATGCAGTTGTACCCAATGTCCACTTAACCACGGACATGTGGACAAGTGGAGCAGGGAAGGCTCAGGACTATATGACTGTGACAGCCCACTGGGTAGATGTATGGACTCCCGCCGCAAGAACAGCAGCGGCGGCACCAGTAGCAGCATTTCGCAAACGCCAACTCTTTCCTAGGCAAGGCTACGCTTTGTATCACCGCTTTCCAGAATACACACACAGCTAAAAACCTCTTACGGCAACTGAGGAAGATCATCGCAGAATGGCTTACCCCAATTGGACTCTCCTGTGGATTTGTGGCATCGGACAACGCCAGCAATATTGTGTGTGCATTAAATATGGGCAAATTCCAGCACGTCCCATGTTTTGCACATACCTTGAATTTGGTGGTGCAGAATTATTTAAAAAACGAGAGGGGCGTGCAAGAGATGCTGTCGGTGGCCAGAAGAATTGCGGGACACTTTCGGCGTACAGGCACCACGTACAGAAGACTGGAGCACCACCAAAAACGCCTGAACCTGCCCTGCCATCATCTGAAGCAAGAAGTGGTAACGAGGTGGAATTCAACCCTCTATATGCTTCAGAGGTTGGAGGAGCAGCAAAAGGCCATTCAAGCCTATACAACTGAGCACGATATAGGAGGTGGAATGCACCTGTCTCAAGCGCAGTGGAGAATGATTTTAACGTTGTGCAAGGTTCTGCAACCTTTTGAACTTGCCACACGTGAAGTCAGTTCAGACACTGCCAGCCTGAGTCAGGTCATTCCCCTCATCAGGCTTTTGCAGAAGAAGCTGGAGACATTGAAGGAGGAGCTAACACAGAGCGATTCCGCTAGGCATGTGGGACTTGTGGATGGAGCCCTTAATTCGCTTAACAAGGATTCACGGGTGGTCAATCTGTTGAAATCAGAGCACTACATTTTGGCCACCGTGCTCGATCCTAGATTTAAAACCTACCTTGGATCTCTCTTTCCGGCAGACACAAGTCTGCTGGGGTTCAAAGAACTGCTGGTGACAAAATTGTCAAGTCAAGCGGAACGCGACCTGTCAACATCTCCTCCTTCACATTCTCCCGCAACTGGGGGTGCGAGAAAAAGGCTCAGAATTCCGAGCCCACCCGCTGGCGGTGATGCAGGGCAGTCTGGAGCGACTGCTGATGCTGACATCTGGTCCGGACTGAAGGACCTGCCAACAATTACGGACATGTCGTCTACTGTCACTGCATATGATTCTCTCCCCATTGAAAGAATGGTGGAGGATTATATGAGTGACCGCATCCAAGTAGGCACGTCAGACAGTCCGTACTTATACTGGCAGGAAAAAGAGGCAATTTGGAGGCCCTTGCACAAACTGGCTTTATTCTACCTAAGTTGCCCTCCCACAAGTGTGTACTCCGAAAGAGTGTTTAGTGCCGCCGCTCACCTTGTCAGCAATCGGCGTACGAGGTTACATCCAGAAAATGTGGAGAAGATGATGTTCATTAAAATGAATTATAATCAATTCCTCCATGGAGACATTGACCAGCAGCAATTGCCTCCACAAAGTACACAGGAAGCTGAGATGGTGGATTCCAGTGGGGACGAATTGATAATCTGTGAGGAGGGGGATGTACACGGTGATATATCGGAGGATGATGATGAGGTGGACATCTTGCCTCTGTAGAGCCAGTTTGTGCAAGGAGAGATTAATTGCTTCTTTTTTAGTGGGGGTCCAAACCAACCCGTCATTTCAGTCACAGTCGTGTGGCAGACCCTGTCACTGAAATGATGGGTTGGTTAAAGTGTGCATGTCCTGTTTATACAACATAAGGGTGGGTGGGAGGGCCCAAGGACAATTCCATCTTGCACCTCTTTTTTCTTTCATTTTTCTTTGCGTCATGTGCTGTTTGGGGGGTGTTTTTTGGAAGGGCCATCCTGCGTGACACTGCAGTGCCACTCCTAGATGGGCCAGGTGTTTGTGTCGGCCACTAGGGTCGCTTAGTTTACTCACACAGCTACCTCATTGCGCCTCTTTTTTTCTTTGCGTCATGTGCTGTTTGGGGAGTGTTTTTTGGAAGGGCCATCCTGCGTGACACTGCAGTGCCACTCCTAGATGGGCCAGGTGTTTGTGTCGGCCACTAGGGTCGCTTAGCTTACTCACACAGCTACCTCATTGCGCCTCTTTTTTTCTTTGCGTCATGTGCTGTTTGGGGAGTGTTTTTTGGAAGGGCCATCCTGCGTGACACTGCAGTGCCACTCCTAGATGGGCCAGGTGTTTGTGTCGGCCACTTGGGTCGCTTAGCTTTGCCATCCAGCGACCTCGGTGCAAATTTTAGGACTAAAAATAATATTGTGAGGTGTGAGGTGTTCAGAATAGACTGAAAATGAGTGGAAATTATGGTTATTGAGGTTAATAAAACTTTGGGATCAAAATGACCCCCAAATTCTATGATTTAAGCTGTTTTTTAGGTTTTTTTTTAAAAAACACCCGAATCCAAAACACCCGAATCCGACAAAAAAAATTAGGTGAGGTTTTGCCAAAACGCGTTCGAACCCAAAACACGGCCGCTGAACCAAACCCAAAACCAAAACACAAAACCCGAAAAATTTCCGGTGCTCATCACTATGCACAACTATCAACCTTGTACCCAGTGGTGCAGGGGATGGCATTGAGCTTCAGCCCAGGCCTAGGGTATACTTGAGAGGGGTAAACCTTTTAATGTGGGGTTCCTACTTCACAAGAAATCCCTGTCCTGTGCTGACTAGTTGGTGGGTACAATGCTTTGGCTTAAACATGAAAATGTATGTCAATTAATGTTCTATAGGAAACATTAAAGGAGCGCTGTTTACAAATATAGATTCGTTTAATAATAAGTATGGTGGAAAGGACCACCTAAAATAGTTGGTTTAAAAGTTAAAATCAAGGAACAGTGCAAATACAAATGCATAAACAATAATCACATTCACAATGAAGGATAAGTTAACTGAAAACGGCCTGTGCGCCAATTATAGTTGATATTGCAGTCCACAATGGTGTATTATGCTGATGCCATCCGTACTGATAAGGGCATGTATAAGTGTCTCAACAGGTTTATTTGAAAAATCTGTTGATAATTATAGGCAATTGGATTTTGTTTGCTGTTTCTCACCCTTAGCATTTAGGTCCGTTCTCACCCATAGTTGTAGATGCTGCTTCCCGTCAATGGCAGTTAGCGGAGGTGGCTCTCGGCAGCCGGCAGCGGCTATATCAGATTATCCGGCAGAGAGAATCGTAGTTGCTGCGTCTCACCTCAGCAAAACGGGGCTTTCCAAGCACAGCAGGGAGAGTATAGTAGCAGTGTGTCCAGTTAATGGAAGTGGTGAGAAAGCGTCCCAAACCCTCAGTGTCAGTAACGGATGGTCCGTAAGAATCTCCAGCAGTGGACCAATAGCAATGGTGACCCTGAAAATGTATGTGTTGTACAGACATAGCCACACACAGATGGCGTGACGACTTTGCCCACAAATTAGTTGCACGCATGCAGATACACACCATTAATTTTTATAGGCAGTCACCAGGCTGTGAATAGTTGAATCCTGACACATACGGCAGCATGCCACGATGAACGTGGCTACTTCTGTATTCTTTTTATAGAAAAGACTTGTGAGTTGATTCGGTAGTGTATTGACTTCTATTTATTGAATTGGGCATATTTCGCAGTTCATATTATGATATTGCTCCCGTGTTAAAGTTTAGTGAGTCTCTGAGTTTCAAAAATGCGTAAACTAGAACGATAATGCAAACTCAGACCAACAAAAAATGTAGTAAATGATCTCTGTAATGCCTTTGCTGTTTTGCTACAGAGGACATTGGTGCTAATTCAGGTTGGATTGCAAATCGCGATCCAACGGGAAATTTTAAATTTACCCAGCAGGCGCATGTGCAGCACCCGCCTCCGCTTGTGCCCACACTTTCTGCGGGGAGCCGCAGAAAATGCGATAGCCTCTGTCTGTCAATCAGGCAAAGGCAGTCATGGGGCGGGGAGGGGAGGCGGGCAATGCTCCATTTCCGGGGAGAAGACTGGGGCGGTGCGTCATGAATGAGGGTGGAGTCGGCCAAACAGGGTCGTGTCATGGGCGTGATCACGGAGGCTGCATGACATCACATGCAGCCGCCATGATTAGGGAGAAGTCGGCGGGGTTGCAGGAGGCATCAGGTATTTATGAGGCTTTGGTGAGCATGATGGATGGCCTTGCCCAGCGATGGGCAGCCCACACATGCTAGGGAAAGGCTATCCTTACTGAATTAGCCCCATAATACCCCAGGAAAGCACCAGATGTGACATACGAGGGATGACTAAAATATCATATTATATGAATTCAGGAGACAGAGGCATAGTCAAGAGAGTCGATCAAATGGGAAACAATCTTCATTAGGTACAAGAAGCAAGTAAAAACAAGTTCAGAAACAGTGCAAGGTCAGGATTGCAGATACTAGAGTATTCAAAGAGTTCTGGGTCAATAACAGTAATTTTCAAGTAAGCAGTAGCAGTTTAACACACAATCCAAAGGGCAGGAAATATTACCAGAACTGGATAGATATACTTTCTTCCTTATATATTTACCACTTTAGGATATTGACTGCAGCCAAATAATGGTTGGAGAGCAGGGGTTGTCCAAAAGCTCAAGAATACTAGAAGCAACTGGCTGGACCACTGATATCAAATTCACAAAATACTATATTAAAATACCTCTAATCACCCCAGTGATTACATTTTTTAAGGCTATTGTTCTAAGCTACTACTTATAACAGTCTACTTTATTTCCATAGATCAATTTTGGAGCCACTGACCCTGTCTTAAATGACAGACAATTATATCCAACTTTTTCCAGGATTGTCCCAGATGATCAGGACCGTTATGCAACTATTGTTAAGTGTCTGCTCCATTTTGGATGGAACTGGGTTGGAATCATTACACCATATGATGGTAGTGGGGACATGGAGTCACAAGAACTGAGTAAACTGATGAGTCAGCATGGGATCTGCACTGAGTTTATCATTAAATTATGTGATGAAGAAAAAATTAATAGAAGGAAATTTCTGGAGATGAAACAATTTACATCTAAAATTCTAATACTATGTGGTATTGGTAACGCAAATTTATTTATTTATTTTGAAGAGAATGAATTTATTAATGAAAATTTCACATTAATCCTCAGTGACACATGGACTAATGTCAAATATTTGAAAGATATCTACTTCCCATCCATAAATTACAGCTTAATTTTTATATTGCCTCCTAAAAATTTTCCTAACATTAATCATTTTATAAACAATGCAAACCCATTTGAAAGACCAAATGACCCAATACTGGAAGATACTTGGTTGATGTTTTATGAATGTCTTTCACAAAATATTTTCAAAAATACAGTTTATCAGATTATGCATAATTTTTCTGGACATAATTGCAGTGAAATAAAATATATTAAAGAGACATTTTATGGCATTGTAGAATCGAAGCCCCACTATACATACATGTCAGTATATGCTCTGGTTCATGCTCTGGACAGAATGAATCTGCATAAAAATAAAGCTAAAACATTTGAATTAAAACAAACAGTAAGTTGTGTGTATGTAAGCAGGGCTTAAAGTGGTCCTGGAGAGGTGGTGGAACTCATTTTTCCCACCATCTAACCCCCAACCCCTCACCCCTCACATTAAGTCGAGCCAAGGCCAGTGCTAGTGTTTTCAGCACCTACCTGCAAACTATAAATTAGTGCCCTACTTCCCATACTTTATATATGGACATTGATCTCACAAGAAAGAAGTGTAATCACATAATAGTGCCCCCAGTTCAAATTACACAGTAGCACAATCTTATTCACATTACACCGCATGTAGTGCCCATGATTTATATTACACCACGTAGTAATGCCCCTTATTCAAGTTACGTTACTCAGTAGTGCCCTATATTCACATTGCACTTTACAATGGTACCCTTATATACAATGCCCACAGTAGTGCCCCTTATACGCAATTCCCACAGTAGTGGTGCCCCTTATGGGATACGGTCATTAGGTCGACACAGCTTAGGTTAACAGTCATTAGGTCGACCACTGAAGGTCGACATGCATTAAGTCGACATGGTCAATAGGTTGACCTGGTCATTAGGTCAACAGGTCAAAAGGTTGACATTAGTTTTTCACTTTTTTTCTTCATTTTTTGGACTTTTTCATACTTGACGATCCACGTGGACTACAATTGGGAATGGTAACCTGTGCCAAGTGCAGCGGTAGCAAGGCGATGTACCTTGCCTGAAGCATGGTGAGCAAAGTGAGCCATGCGAGGGTTCCTCATCACTTTCCGAAGAAAACAACACAAAAAAAGTCCAAAAACCCATGTTGACCTTTTGACCTGTCGACCTAGTACATGTCGACCTAATGACTAGGCCAACCTATTACCCCAGTCAACCTAATGCATGTCGACATTCCATGGTCAACCCAATGACTGTCAACCTTAGTTAAGTTTACCCAATGATCCATAACACCCTTATACGCAATTCCCACAGTAGTAGTGACACTTACACATAATGACCACAGTAGTGCTGCTTATACACATCTTTGCTTTTGTCACTCCAGCAGCTCACCACCTGTATCCCTTCAGTAGCTTCCCCACCTCTCTTGTCCCTCCAGCCACCTCTCATCTTGTCTTCAAGATGCACAGAGCCTGCTCCTCTTCATGGATCCTCTTCACTTCAGTAGTGGTGACAGCATGACATCACATACACTGTACCAGAAAAGGAAGCCACTGGGACCTGAGGAAGGGATGAATGCTGTCTAACAGAAACAGTACAGTATGTGTGAATACCAGGAGGGATGGGCTGTGAATGGAAGAGGACCGTGGAGCCACCAGGACCTGAGGAAGAGGGAGGTGGCAGCAGCTCATCAGTAACACTAGCACCATCTACATCATCTATTGATGTAGGTGATGGGGCAGGATTTTCTGTTGAAATTACCGTGCAGGGAAATTGAGGTTCCCCCTCACTTTATCCCCTTTATGTAAGAGAGTGAAGAGAGAATTGTCAGTATTGAGTACTTGAATTTGATTTGCAACACTATTGCCATGACATTAGGATCAAATCGATTGGATGGTGACATAATTATCACAAATCCAGTCAGTGGTTCTGCATATTTATCAGTATATATTGGCTCTGCTTATTTTCAGGGTATAGAGTATAAATAGGATGAATTTATAATGCTGGCAGGCAGTATCCCAGCATTAAGGAGACTGATGCTGGAATTCTGCCTTCCAATATTTTACCAGTGGTCAGAATCCCTACACCCCCCCCCCCAGTAATTCCCACTCAGTTGTTGGGTCTACACCACCAACCAAGTGAGAATAGAACCTGTGGTGAGCAAATCTTGCCACTGGGCCCACAGCACAGTGGGCACAGCAAGCCCAGGGTGTGCTCCCTTTCCCTCTTACCAACTCTGACATCTATTATCCCATGTATCTGGTGAGGAAGTCATGGCCCTCATCCGTTCCTCCCCCCACAACCTCCCCACTTAATCCCATCCCCTCCCACCTCCTTTGCTACCTCTCTCCTTCTGCCTGTTCCCATCTTACCCACCTTCTCAATTTCTCCATCTCATGAGGCACTGTCCCCTCAGCCTTCAAGCACGCTCTTGTCTTCCCTATTCTTAAAAAACCTACCCTTGATCCAAACACTCTATCCAACTATCGACCCATCTCTCTCTTTCCTTTTGCCTCTAAACTTCTTGAGCGTATTCAATACAGACAGAAACCAAGTTGCGCTCAACAATCAGAAAAAAAACATTTATTATAAAAATTAACAGCAATTCTCCCGGGAGTACAATTAATATAGATAAATTATCATAAATCTATATGGTACAGAATCACTGTGTCCAAATGAATGGTAATAATGCAGGTATTATTTAATAATTGTGATATATGGCCCACAAACGGTATGATGTATTCAACAATAGTGGTAATAATTACACTCTTTTAAACGCCATATAGGTCTGTGTGCCAATAATAACTCACTTCTTATGTAGAAGTCCCAAACAGTCCTTGTTCCGTGCGGACATATATCAGTTCCAATATTTCTGTAAATGGAAATTGTCCTTATGGAAGGTTTTAAGCACTCAAATTTATGCAGGGATGGACAGATGAGCTATGTCCACCAAAACCAAACCGCTGTAGTGGTGTTAGCAGGGAGAGCCCGGAGTGATGTTAGTGCAGCCAGCCATTTAACCCCACACGGGGGAGTGAGAGCGGTGTCTGAGATGGCCGCCGGGTTGAAATGGAATAGAGCCGTGCACAGGCTGTCAGACCCGGATCGCTGGATGTTGCCTCTGTGACACGGTGTCCATGCGCTCCCACCTGAAACGGCTGTGCTTACCTCCCACGGGCAGCTCCGACTGAGCCTCCCTGCACTTCACCTGCTGTGGGAGAGGGACTGTTGGAGCCACGGATATGTTGCGCTGGCTGTGTGTGAGAGCCAGCCACGCTCTGAGTGGCGATGTTGAAGTTAAGTCTCCTTGCCGGGCTCCAAATTGACCTCACTTGAATGAACCGCCGACTGGGTCAGAAGACACCGGAGCCCCGGCACCTAAGCGTCAGCTGTGTGGTATAGAGCTGTACAATAGAGCGGCCGTCAGGGACTGATCTCCTGTGTTGGCTCAAAGTGAGCAGGACTTCAGTTGATGAAAGGGTACACCTGTAACTAACGCGTTTCAACGCCAACAGGACGTCTTTTTCCAAAGACGCCCTGTTGGCGTTGAGACGCATTAGGATACAGGTGTACCCTTTCATCAACTGAAGTCCAGCTCACTTTGAGCCAACACAGGAGATCAGTCCCTGATGGCCGCTGTATTGTACAGCTCTATACCGCCCAGCTGACGCTTAGGTGCCGGTGCTCCGGTGTCTTCTGACCCAGTCGGCGGTTCATTCAAGTGAGGTCAATTTGGAGCCCGGCAAGGAGACGTAACTTCAACATCGCCACTCAGAGCATGGCTGGCTCTCACACACAGCCAGCGCAACATATCCGTGGCTCCAACAGTCCCTCTCCCACAGCAGGTGAAGTGCAGGGAGGCTCAGTCGGAGCTGCCCGTGGGAGGTAAGCACAGCCGTTTCAGGTGAGAGCGCATGCACACCGTGTCACAGAGGCAACATCCAGCGATCCGGGTCTGACAGCCTGCGCACGGCTCTATTCCATTTCAACCCGGCGGCCATCTCAGACACCGCTCTCCCTCCCCAGTGTGGGGGTAAATGGCTGGCTGCACTAACATCACTCCGGGCTGTCCCTGCTAACACCACTACAGTGGTTTGATTTTGGTGGACATAGCTCATCTGTCCATCCCTGCATAAATTTGAGTGCTTAAAACCTTCCATAAGGACAATTTCCATTTACAGAAATATTGGAACTGATATATGTCCGCACGGAACAAGGACTGTTTGGGACTTCTACATAAGAAGTGAGTTATTATTGGCACACAGACCTATATGGCGTTTAAAAGAGTGTAATTATTACCACTATTGTTGAATACATCATACCGTTTGTGGGCCATATGTCACAATTATTAAATAATACCTGCATTATTACCATTCATTTGGACACAGTGATTCTGTACCGTATAGATTTATGATAATTTATCTATATTAATTGTACTCCCGGAAGAATTGCTGTTAATTTTTATAATAAATGTTTTTTTTCTGATTGTTGAGCGCAACTTGGTTTCTGTCTGTATTGAATGTTTCTTTGAGGGATTGGCATTCCCTCTCCAAGTCGCTGCTGACAATCATATACATCACCACCCACCGAGCGCACAGCTTTTTGCCCTTGTTCTTGAGCGTATTGTCTATAATCACCTCTCTGCCTTTCTTTTCTCTCACTGCTTGTCCCATTCTAGTCTGGTTTCTGTTCTCTCCACTCCACTGAAACTCAGCAGATGAAGAACATCTAGCGAGGAAGCTTAGCCTCGCAGCTGCATTTAAAATGTATTGTAGTGGTGAGAGCCAATGTTTGGGAAGAGCAGTAAGGAGACTATTATAATAATCAATGCGGGAGATGATGAGTGCATGGATTAGAGTTTTTAGAGTTTTTGAGGTGTCTTGTGTAAGATAAGAGCATATTTTGGATGCATTTTAGGTGCATGTAACATGATTTAGAGACATATTGAATGTGTTGAACAAAGGACAGTTCAGAGTCAAGGGTGACACCTAGGTAGTGAGCTTGTGCGGTAGGGTAGATAGTCGCATTGTCAACAGTTATGGAGATATCAAGTACTCTTGACTGGTGTGAAAATAGTTCATTCAGTTTTGGCAATGTTGAGTTTGAGGTGGCGAGATGACATCCATGATGAAATGGCAGACAGGCATCCAGTGACACGAGCCAATACAAATGGTAATAAATCTGTGGAGGATAGGTAGATTTGAGTATCATCAGCGTACATATGGTACTTAAATCTGAAGGAGCTGATTAGTTTACCAAGAGATGAGGTAAAGATTGAGAACAGCAGAGGACCCACGACTGAGCCTTGTGGTACTCCAACTGATAGAAGTAGAGAAGAAGTAATATCAGAGAAGTGAACACTGAAAGAGTGATTAGAAAGGTAGGGTGAGAACCAAGTAAGGGCTGTGTCCATCTAAGAAACATACATCTAAGGAACATATCCAAAATACGACCATATCTTACACAAGACACAGCAAAAACTCTAATCCATGTTCTCATTATCTCCCGCATTGATTATTGTAATAGTCTCCTGACTGGTCTTCCCAAATATAGGTTCTCACCACTACAATCCTTTTTGAATGCAGCTGCGAGGCTAATCTTCCTTGCTAGACGTTCATCGTCTGCAGATCCGCTCTGTCAGTCCCTCCATTGGTTACCGGTATTCTACCGTATTAAATATAAAATACTTTTACTCACATACAAGGCTATTAACCAAACTGCACCAACATACATCTCTTCACTCATCTCAAAATATCTCCCTACCCGACCTCTCCGCTCTGCACAAGATCTACGTCTCTCATCCACACACATTACTTGTTCACACTCAAAATTACAGGACTTTATCCGAGCTTCACCCACTCTGTGGAATGCCCTCCCATGCACAATAAGACTCTCCTCTAGTCTCCAAACCTTTAAATGTTCCCGGAAAACTCACCTCTTCAGACAAGCCTATCAAATTCCAGACCCACCCACATAACCTTCAGTGCTTCCCTATCTAATTACATCCTCTGTAGAGTATTCATAACATCACATATCTTGTCTTTCTTTAGTCTCAAACCCTCCTGACACTTGGATAACTTTGTGGGGTATCATCATACAACCCCATAAAGAACCTAGCAATCTGGTGGACCATTATGCAATAGATAGCATCTATCCTTGTGTATCTATGCCTATTTCCCTATAGATTGTAAGCTTGCGAGCAGGGCCTTCCTACCTCTATGTCTGTCTGTTTTTACCCAGTTTTGTTCTATTACTGTTGTTCTAATTGTAAAGCGCAACAGAATATGCTGCGCTATATAAGAAACTGTTAATAAATAATAAATAAATAAATAGATGTGTCCTGAAGACCTAGGGATTGCAGTGTTTGTATGAGAAGAGAGTTTCAAAAGCAGCAGAGGGATCTAGAAGAATAAGTAGTGTGTAATGGCCTTTCAATCGAGCAGTGACTAGATCATTCACTACTTTAGTCAGTGCTGTCTCTGTGGCGTGTTGGGCATGAAAGCCTGACTGAAGTGGGTCCAATAAGTTGTGGGAGTTAAGAATGTGTGTAAGGCAAGTGTAGGCAAGTGTCTCAAGTAGCTTGGAGGGACATGGTAGCTGAGAAATGGGACGGTAGTTAGAGAGTGTGTTTAGGTCAGAGTTGTGTTTTTTTAGAATGTGAGCAATCAGTGCATGTTTAAACAGAGAAGGAAAGATACCAGCAGATAGAGAGATTATAGATTTTAGTTAAGGTTGGGATAATCACAGGAGACAAAGGTTTACTGACTTGTGAGGGAACAGGATCAAGAGGAGAGATAGTGGAGTAGGAGGATGAAAAGAGTGTTGATTCTTTATCTTCACTTGTGGGTTCAACTGAAGAGAAAGTGCCAGAGGGTTCAGGTAGGGAATTGAGTAGGTCACTGGCTGAGTTAGAGCATACCATTTCATCTCGGATTCTATCCATCTTATCATTGAAGTAGGAAGCAAGTTCTTGTGCACTGATAGTAGGTAGTGGGGGAGGTGAGGGATGGTAAAGCATTGATTTAAATGTATTAAAAAGTCCTAAGTATAGTGAATAGTCCCCATTCTCTTATTGCCTATAAAATCTAGGGCCACAGTTACTGTATGCTATAAGTGGATGTGTATGTTCACAACATTTACTGTGTTTGTGCTATTACTTATACAGACATTTTTATTTCCTAATGAAAGCGGCACTCTATGAGAAACCTTCATTACACAGATCCCACTGGAGAAGAGATGACCTTCAATGAGAGAGGAGATCTGCCCTCTAAGTGGTCAGTTGCAAACTGGGTTATTTATAAAACTAACACATCATATGAATTTGTTATAAAGCCTGTGACCACCTTTGAAGAATCAGAAGATGACCAGGTTTATAATATAAAATCAGGAGAAATCACATGGAAAAATGGCATGGTAAGAGAAGATGAAATACATTATATCATATACAGTAGGAATGCAGTTGGTGTCTGATACATGCAGATGTTCCAAACTATCCCTTTAAACCATGATACATGAATCACACATATTCTGGCTGACTACAAACTTGCATTTTACCTGGTATTACTCAGCTAGAGAACCTGTGTATTTCATGAGTGTCCCAGTAAAAGGTTATATATTGTAAGCCTAGATACATGGCATCTGTCAAAAATTTGTTACACAAATAAAAACATCATGAACTTCTGTGTATTAAATTATTTTGACTGGACATGGAATAGCTTCCTAGCTGAGATTAGTGAGATAAAACTGTAAGTTCGCTACAGGGATTGTTTAGAGAGCCGGTTGGTGCAGCATATTCTGATGGAGCCACCTTTATGGCAAGACAATGACAGTACATTGTGCAGAAATACTGTAAAACATATGATCTAATAATTAAACATCTCAAGCACTTTGAGTTTCATTAAACACTGGAGGTAGGTTGCTAAAATTTTGTTAGACAACCAAGAATATACAAGAACTTTATGATGAAATAAATGTTATTTTTTTATTATTATTATTATTATTATTATTAGTTTTAGTAGTATTAGTAGTAGTGGTTGTAGTAAGTAATAGTAGTAGTATTATTAGTGGTAGTGGTAGTAGTAGTATTAGTGGTAGTGGTGGAGGTGGTAATAATAGTAGTATAGATAGAAGTAGTAGTAGTAGTAGTAGTAGTAGTAGTAGTAGTAGTAGTAGTAGTAGTACTAGCAGCAGCAGCAAGTAGTAGTAGTAGTAAATGTAGTGTAGTTAGTAGTAGTAGTAGTAGTAGTAGTATTATTAGTATTAGTAGTGTAGGTAGTAGTAGTAGTAGTAGTAGTAGTATTAGTAGTGTAGGTAGTAGTAGTAGTAGTTGTAGTAGTAGTAGTAGTAGTAGTGTAGTTAGTAGTAGTAGTAGTAGTAGTAGTAGTATTATTAGTATTAGTAGTGTAGGTAGTAGTAGTAGTAGTAGTAGTTTTCCTTCACCTCTCCCACCCGGGAATGTTACAGTATATTTAGTATTGCAACACAACCCAGGTCCGAGGCTGCAGGAACAATAACAGAGGTGACAGATATGGAAACAGTAGATATTGGGACATCATATTTTTGCTTTTATTGCTATTATTCTTAGATGGTTTCAAAAGGAAATAAAGGACATAATGTGTGTAGTAGTGATAAAGTAGATTTAATTATGTATGTACAGTATGTAAACTTCTCTGTACAAATGGAATTAATTGTATTGTCCTTGATAATCAATAATTTATCTAATCACGATGGGATTCACAGACTGACAGAGCAAGGTCTGTGATCCCAGAATGTCCACTAAGTTTATCAAAATTGAAAACATAGTTTATTTAACCCAAGAGAATGATGGAGATGTCAATAAGCTTACTATGATGAGTTCCCCCAATGAGAAGAGTAAAGATTCTTCAAAGTTGATTATTTTATTGAAAACCCTTTGGCCACTAATTAGAAATTAATTCCCTATTTATTTGTTTTCCCTTTTTGAAATCTTTTTATATTTTTACTTTGCTATTGAATAAATTAATAATTTAAAATAAAAAATAAAAAAAACCACATGTACCTTGCACCTGATTTTGGATTACCACAGGTATGCATGATCCCAATACCTATGGGACACAATTATATAAAAAAATTAGGTTAAGAGGTTTTCAGATCTGAAAAAAAGATACTCATCTCTCCATGCAGAATATCAAGATTGTATGTTAATATTTCAGATCTTAAAGCTGTGAACATGTTGACAGTCTTCTCATGTTGAAATGTTCAATGTCATTTTATCAGTGTTTAAAATACCAAAATCCTGATTTAGTCTACTATCTTGATGACAGTGGCCATAGGCAGACAGAAACTGAGACAATAAAATCAGGGTATGCTGTGGAAAATTACACTAAGTTTTCTCTACTTCTCCTTTACCACCAAATTCAGCACATTTTTCAGAATTAAAAGCATTAACCAAGTCATGACTTATGTCAGATGAGAGGACAGTAAATATTCACAAAGAAAGTTCATATGCTTTTAGGGTAGTACATAATTTTGGGGATTCATGTAATAAAAAAAGACTTTATAACAGCAACAAACAACCAATATGTACATGTGAAAGTAGTTAAGGAGTTGCTAGTAGCTATACAATTATGACCTACTAGTGGCTGTTGCAATGCCAAACCCAATGCCAAACATGATAAAAATACTACTGTAAATCACCAATGACATATCACCAGAAATGCAGATGCTCAGAGAGAAAGCATAAGAGAAAATATACTGTATGCACTAGTGTGAATTATATATGTATAGAAAGTGAAAAAATATTAACCCAAATATAAAAAGCATAACTTTAAACAAAATAACTAAAAGACAAAATTCAAAGATTAATCAGGACATGGAAGGCTTTTGGCCAAGCATCAGAATCACTTTGGCCAAGCATCAAAATGGCCTGTCACCCCAAAATCACTCACAGATCTCTCATGTACTGACCTATACAGTTAGAGCATCCATGAGTAATCTGATTAAGACCTACTGGTATAGTAATATCTTCAAATAATTTTAAGACATATCCTATGTTTCCTGTATTGTCTGTTTGCAGAAAACAATCAGTGAGGAAGGATAAAACACTACCTTTATGTATTTCCTTTTTACAAATCCTAAAACCAAATTTATTTCAAGTTCCAGAGGATAGAATGATTCAGTGTGATTTGGTATGGGATAAAGGAGGTCATTCCGAGTTGATCGCTCGCAAGGCGATTTTAGCAGAGTTGCTCACGCTAAGCCGCCGCCTACTGGGAGTGAATCTTAGCATCTTAAAAATGCGATCGATGTATTCGCAATATTGCGATTACACACCTCGTAGCAGTTTCTGAGTAGCTTCAGACTTACTCGGCATCTGCGATCAGTTCAGTGCTTGTCGTTCCTGGTTTGACGTCACATACACTCCCAGCGTTCGCCCAGACACTCCTCCGTTTCTCCGGCCACTCCTGCGTTTTTTCCGGAAACGGTAGCGTTTTTTCCCACACGCCAATAAAACGGCCTGTTTCCGCCCAGTAACACCCATTTCCTGTCAATCACATTACGATCGCCAGACCGATGAAAAAGCCGTGAGTAAAATTCCTAAGTGCATAGCAAATTTACTTGGCGCAGTCGCAGTGCGAACATTGCGCATGCGCATTAAGCGGAAAATCGCTGCGATGCGAAGATTTTTACAGAGCGAACAACTTGGAATGAGGGCCAAAGTGTATGTCATTGCTAAGGCACAGGATTATTGCTGTAGGTATAGCATGCCTAATGTAATACCATATGTTCAAAGTACACATGTTTCAGGACTTCTTTTTAAACAAAATATGTCAGCTTCTTAGAATAAAACATCAGTTGCACACACCACACTCATAACTGTTAAATGGGAAAGTGAAACAAAATAATAGGACAGTAAAATGCAAACTAACCAAAGTATACAGTTAGCTTAGTTGGCAGTGACCGGAAGCTTTTCTATTAGTTCTACATTTTGAATTGCCACCAGGAGAAAATTAAAAACTTCTCTGTTTGAGATATTATTTATAAAACTAATCAAAGTTATAAATGCACCTGGAAATAAATTACTTTACTGTAAATGATATCATCTCAAGGAAAGGCAAAAGAAAATATGCATATCTGTGAAATTTACACAACCAATACCTGTGGAACGTTTTTGTCATATTCTGCAGGCTGGTGATTATATAATAGTCTGTAATTTCCTGAGATCAAGCTTACTGAAGGACCATTTCAAGTACTGATATGTACAAATACAGGTACTGCTGATTACTCATTCTGCTGTTAATGTAATGGAGCAGACAATGGAGATTAATGATACTCATTGCAAATAAGAAAATTCTCCCGAAACAGCTCAAACAAAAAAACAACCTTCAGAATACAGTTACTTCACTTCACAAGTAAAAGCATTAAGTACAGAAAGTGTTTCTTATTTCAGGCATATCCTGGCCACTTGACAATAGGAAAAAACAAAACATCAATAAAGAAGTTCCTCCGGTCATTGTAATAAAACTGGGCTATTTGATAGCTCAGTTAATGCTAATGAGAAATATATATTTAAGGAGTACTGTGAAGGTCTTCATGAACAGATATTTTAGTTGGCAGTGGCACTAGGCCAGACATGGGACTGTGGAAATACCTTATTGGATGGGACACTCTGATTATCATGTTCTATATTCTGATTGAGGGTTTTGAATATATAAGTGACTAATGATGATATGACTAATGATAAATATGACACACATGAGATACATAGTTTACCTGTGAGAATATATAGAAAAAGGGGGTAGGTAGGTGCACTGGTATGATCACCAGTTAATAAGTGAGACATTTGTTTATGAATTGGGGTAAATGCAAGATGAATATATTTCTTTGCAAATAATCATAGATACAAATATCCTCCCTGTGTATAGGACACAGGTCCTCATTAGAGTAATGTGGTGCTCCGAAGAGTTAGGACAAAAGTACACAGAATTAGAGACAAAATAAATCTCTCTCTCATGGGGCACTCTTCAACTAAATTGCTAAAACTTGACTTTTATGTATGGACTTACTTATAAACAAACACATATTTAACATATATAATATATACTGTACATAGGTTAAAAAAAATGTCTTTTCTACCAAGAACAGCCCTGTATAACCGAACCAAATATATGACTCATATTGCAGGATAAATGAAACAAAGTATCTAAATCGCTATATCGGTTATTTCCAGTAAAGAAAAATAAGAATTTACTCACCGGTAATTCTATTTCTCGTAGTCCATAGTGGATGCTGGGTACTCCGTAAGGACCATCGGGTATAGACGGGCTCCGCAGGAGACTGGGCACTCTTAAAAGAAAGATTAGGTACTATATCTGGTGTGCACTGGCTCCTCCCTCTATGCCCCTCCTCCAGACCCCAGTTAGGGAAACTGTGCCCGGAAGAGCTGACATTACTAGGAAAGGATTTGGAATCCAGGCTAAGACTCATACCAGCCACACCAATCACACCGTACAACTCGTGATAACTATACCCAGTTAACAGTATGAACAATAACTGAGCCTCTCTCAACAGATGGCTCATACAATAACCCTTTAGTTAAGCAATAACTATATACATGTATTGCAGAGAGTCCGCACTTGGGACGGGCTCCCAGCATCCACTACGGACTACGAGAAATAGAATTACCGGTGAGTAAATTCTTATTTTCTCTGACGTCCTAGTGGATGCTGGGTACTCCGTAAGGACCATGGGGATTATACCAAAGCTCCCAAACGGGCGGGAGAGTGCGGATGACAATGCAGCACCGAATGAGCAAACTCAAGGTCCTCCTCAGCCAGGGTATCAAACTTGTAGAATTTTGCAAAAGTGTTTGAACCCGACCAAGTGGCAGCTCGGCAAAGTTGTAAAGCCGAGACCCCTCGGGCAGCCGCCCAAGAAGAGCCCACCTTCCTCGTGGAATGGGCTTTTACTGATTTAGGATGCGGCAGTCCAGCCGCAGAATGTGCAAGCTGAATCATGCTACAGATCCAGCGAGCAATAGTCTGCTTTTAAGCAGGAGCACCCAGCTTGTTGGGTGCATGCAGGATAAATAGCGAGTCAGTTTTTCTGACTCTAGCCGTCCTGGAAACATAAAGTTTCAGGGCCCGGACTACGTCCAGCAACTTGGAATCCTCCAAGTCCCTAGTAGCCGCAGGCACCACAATAGGTTGGTTCAAATGAAACGATGATACCACCTTAGGGAGAAATTGGGGACGAGTCCTCCATTCTGCCCTTTCCATATGGAAGATCAGATATGGGCTTTTACATGACAAAGCCGCCAATTCTGACACACGCCTAGTCCAAGCTAAGGCCAAAAGCATGACCACTTTCCACGTGAGATATTTTAGCTCCACGGTCTTAAGTGGCTCAAACCAGTGGGATTTTAGGAATCCAACACACGTTAAGATCCCAAGGTGCCACTGGAGGCACAAAAGGGGCTGAATATGCAGCACCCCTGTAACAACGTCCGAACTTCAGGCAGTGAAGCCTGTTCTTTTTGAGAGAAAAAGGGATAGGGCCGAAATCTTGGCCTTTATGGATCCTAATTTTAGGCCCATAGTCACTCCTGACTGTAGGAAGTGCAGGAATCGACCCCCCTGGAATTCCTCTGTAGGGCCTTCCCGGCCACACACCAAGCAACCTTTTTTCGCCATATACAGTGAAAAAGTCTTGCTGTCACGTCTTTCCTAGCCTTTATCAGCGTAGGAATAACTGCATCCGGACTGCCCTTTTCCGCTAGGATCCGGCGTTCAACCGCCATGCCGTCCAACGCAGCCGCGGTAAGTCTTGGATCAGACAGGGTCCCTGTTGCAACATGTCCTGACTGAGAGGCAGAGGCCATGGGTCCTCTGAGAGCATTTCTTGCAGTTCCGGGTACCGAGTCCTTCTTGGCCAATCCGGAGCAAAGAATATTGTTCACACTCCTCCGTTTATTACAATTCTCAGCCCTTGGGTCTGAGAGGAAGAGGAGGGAATATATAGACCGACTGGAACACCCACGGTGTTACTAGTGCAACCACAGCTATCGCCTGAGAGTCCCTTGACCCAGCGTAAAACCTTTTTTATCTTTTTATTGAGGTGGGACGCCATGTAGTCCACCTGAGGCAGTTTCCATCAATTTGCAAAACTGCATGAAGACTTCCTGATGAAGTCACCACTTTCCCGGGTGGAGGTCGTGTCCTCTCCCGGAATGAACACTGCTGACAGTGCGCTTACTTGATTCTCCGCCCAGCGAAGAATTCTGGTGGCTTCTACCCTCCCCACCCTGCTCCTTGTGCCGCCCTGGTGGTTTACATGATCCCCTGCGGTCTGACTGGATCAGAACCGGTTGGTCGTGAAGCAGGAACTCCGCTTGACTTAGGGCGTTGTATATGGCCCTTAGTTCCAGGATATTGATGTGAAGGCAAGTCTGTTGGCTTGACCACAAACCTTGGAATTTTCTTCCCTGTGTAACTGCCCCCCACCCTCGGAGGCTTGCATCCGTGGTCACCAGGACCCAGTCCTGAATGCCGAATCTGCGGCCCTCGAGAAGGTGAGCACTCCGCAGCCACCACAGGAGAGACACCCTGGCCCTGGGGGATAGGGTGATTAACCGATGCATCTGAAGATGTGATCCGGACCACTTGTCCAGTAAGTTCCATTGTCCTTGCATGGAACCAGCCGAAGGGGATGGCCTCGTATGATGCCATCATCCTTCCCAGGACTCGAGTGCAGTGATGCACTGACACCTGTTTTGGTTTTCAATAGATTCCTGACCAGTGTCATGAGCTCCTGAGCTCTCTCTATTGGGAGATAAACCCTCTTCTGGTCTGTGTCTAGGATCATGCCTAGGCGAGGCAGATGAGCTGTAGGAACCAACTGCGACTTCGGAATATATAGAATCCAGTCGTGTTGCCATTTCACTTCCAGAGAAGGTGATACTCTGTCCAGCAACTGCTCTCTTGATCTCGCTTTTATGAGGAGATCATCCAAGTATGTGATAATAGTGACACCTTGCTTCCGCAGGAGCACCATCATATCCGCCATTACCTTGGTGAAATTGGTAATGACAATCCCGTGCCGCAATTCTGAGGTACGCCTGATGAGGTGGATAAATGGGGACACGAAGGTATGCATCCCTTATGTCCCGATTCATTTCAGGCTTTCAATGACCACTCTTAGCGATTCCATCTTGAACCTGAACCTTTTCAGGTATATGTTCAGGGATTTTAATTCAATATGGGTCTAACCGAACCGTCTGGTTTCGGGATTATAACCTGGTCGAATAATAACACCCTCTTGTTGAAGGAGGAGACCCTTGACCACCACCTGTTGAAGATACAATTTACGAATTGCAGTTAACACTGGCTCCCTCTCTTGGGGGGAAGCCCGCCGGGTCCTCGGTGAGGGGGCATCTTCTCACAGTCCAGTCTGTATCCCTGCGATACAATTTCTATTGCCCAGGGATCTAACAGGGAGTGAACCCACTTGTGGCTGAACTTACGAAGGCGTGTCCCCACCGGGCCTAGCTCCGCCTGTAGAGCCCCAGCGACATGCAGTGGATTTTTGTAGAGGCCGGGGAGGACTTCTGTTCCTGGGGACTAGCTGTGTTGTACAGCTTCTTTCCTCTGCCCCCGGCTCTGACAAGAAAGGACGCACCTCAGACTTTCTTGTTTCTTTATTCAAAAAGCTGCATTTAATAATGTCGTGCTTTCCTAGGCTGTGCAGGAATATAAGGCAAAATATCAGAATTACCAGCTATAGCTGTGGAGACCAGGCCCGAGAACCTTTCTCCACACAATCCTCAGCCTTCCATATGCCTCTTAAGTCGGCATCATCTGTCCAATGTATATTCTACAGGACACGTCAAGCAGAAATCGACATAGCTTTTGTCTCTAGGACCCAGTATACTCATGTCCCTTTGGGCATGCTTTATAATTATATATCTATCACTTAAGACAGCATCTTAAAATATTTATATGCATACTAGGGTCTCAATCTCTGCTGATAAGGTACCTGTCCACGCTGCCACAGCGCTATAAACCCATGCCGACACAATCGCCGGTCTGGGTAGTATACTAGAATGTGCACACTATCTGCAGGATCCCTGAGAATAGCTAGTGCAAACAGGACACCCAAGGGGAAGATTCTCAACACATCCTGGCCCTAGTGGGGAAAGTATACAGCCTGAGAATTCTCTTGTGGGAAGCTGCCGTCTCTTGTCTGGAGATTCCCGCTCTTTTTACTCATGAGAAGAGGGAAATTTACCTCAGCATTCTTCCCCTTAACATGTGTACTCTCGTGTCAGGGACAGATGAGTCATCAGTGATATGCAAATCATATTTTATTCCAATAATCATATATTGAATATCTTTTAGCCCTCTTGGCTGTAACTTTGCATTATCGTAGTCGACAGTGGAGTTAAACTCTGTGTCGATACTTTGTTATTTTGAATAGTGAGCATAGAGAGACACTGAAGGACTCTGTGACATAGGGACAGACCAGGGTAGATTTCCTTTCTGTTCCCTAACCTTTTGTGCAATAATTTTACCTCAGCACTTACACATATCTAAACAGGTGTCGGCGTTGTTGACGGAGACACCCTCCCACACACTTATCCGCTCTATCACCTCCTAAGAGGAGCCTTTTACCTCAGACATGTCGACACACACGTACCGACACACCACACACACAGGGGATGCTCTATTTGAAGACAGTTCCCCCACCAGGCCCTTTGGAGAGACAGAGAGAGAGTATGCCAGCACACACCACAGCGCTATATAATACAGGGATGTACACTATACTGAGTGATATTTCCCCAATAGCAGCTTATATACACAGTTTTGCGCCTAAATTTATGTGCCCCCCCTCTCTTTTTTACCCTTTGTGTACCAGGATACTGCAGGGGAGAGCCTGGGGAGCTTCCTTCCAGCTGAGCTGTGAAGAGAAAATGGCGCCGGTGTGCTGAGGAAGAAGGCCCGGCCCCCTCAGCGGCGGGCTTCTGTCCTTTTATGTACTTTAATGGTGGGGGTTAATGCACATATACAGTTTATCAGACTGTATTATGTGCTTTTCGACAAGTAAGGTAATCTAATTGCTGCCCAGGGTGCCCCCCCCCCAGCGCCCTGCACCCATCAGTGACCGGAGTGTGTGGTGTGCTAAGGGAGCAATGGCGCACAGCTGCAGTGCTGTGCGCTACCTTAATGAAGACCGGAGTCTTCAGCCGCCGATTTTCAACTTCTCTTCGTTCTTCTGGCTCTGCAAGGGGGACGGCGGCGCGGCTCTGGGACCGGACGACCGAGGACTGGGCCTGTGTTTGATCCCTCTGGAGCTAATGGTGTCCAGTAGCCTTAGAAGCCCAAGCTAGCTGCAAGCAGGTAGGTTCGCTTCTCTCCCCTCAGTCCCACGTAGCAGTGAGTCTGTTGCCAGCAGATCTCACTGAAAATAAAAAACCTTTTCTAGGAAGCTCAGGAGAGCCCCTAGGGTGCATACAGCTCTGGCCGGGCACAGATACTAACTGGGGTCTGGAGGAGAGGCATAGAGGGAGGAGCCAGTGCACACCAGATATAGTAACTAATCTTTCTTTTAAGAGTGCCCAGTCTCCTGCGGAGCCCGTCTATACCCGATGGTCCTTACGGAGTACCCAGCATCCACTAGGACGTCAGAGAAATGACATTGTCATATGCTCATTCAAAATCATCTATAGTACCAAGTATTCATAAATAATTTCTGAGATAATTGTTAATGCAAATCTCAAGATAGAGCAATATGTACATCAGATTCTCTGTATAACGCCCTTAAATCACATTCTCCCAGTTCCTTGTCAGAAGGATGGGATTTTGTATCATAAACATATTTTTCATGTAGACAGGTGGCAACACAATGATTAAATCTACAGGTAAGTCTCTATAATATCTTGCCACCATAGTGATACTCTTATTGTTATTATCCAAACCAAACCAATATAGCTGCAATGCAGAAATTTACCCTAGGTAAATATAAATCGTCTACCATAATTATCCACCATATATGTTTGTATCTAATCATATTATATATATATATATATATATATATATATATACTGCACTGTTGGGTCCTGCACTGCTCATCCCCGCTGGGTATTTGCTCCGGTGCCCTCCTTTAGCAATGGTAGCTCAATATATGCACGGTAGAAGGCGGCACTCGGAGACTTTCATCTATTCAAAAAAGCGTGCTTTAATCAACGTTTCGGGAGACGTGCTCCCTTCCTCAGGACACAGCAAACAAGTGTACAAACTGTGCAAAACAACATTTAAATAGCCTACCAGCCCCTGGCTCGCCCGTTCCCGCCGCAGGCAGCAGCGTCCCGTTCCACGGCGCCCGCACTTTCGGGTTCAGATGACTCCGCCCCTTGGCAGGGACGTCCTTCCGTGGACGGGCAATGCCGCTGCTGCCGGGGTAAACACAGGAAGTGACAGCACGTTACCATGGGGATGTAACTACACAATAACAACACATATTAGGCATATTGACGTGACATGTAAAATGTGACCACATACTGCGGAAATGAGTGTTTTAAACATTAAACAAACCCCAAAGTGCACATTAAGACACACACTGCATAAAGCAAGAGTGTGATGACAAACATGAAAACCATATCTAAAATTCATTTTTTTTTATAAATATGTAAGAAATGCATGATATTCATTCAAGGCATATCCCCTCTTCTGTTAAATATACTGCTTTATTCAATTTAATAATTTGATAATTTAATAATGATCTAACCCGTAATGGGACACTGGTTAAAATCACACAAAACATTGGTGACGGACATCACATATACCTAACACCAAATATGCGTGCCAATATTTTTCAGATTTTTACATATCAATACAGAGTGGCCTATTCCTATACTGCGGTTGCACATACCGCCTGGCTCAAAAGGGCCACTGCCTATGGATGGAGTATTAGCCTCACCTCCTGACTTTAAAGAAAACAATTAAGGCTCAAGTATTGATACAAGCCCCGCGGGTGGATCATGTCCAATTTATGGATCCACCTTGCCTCAAGTTGTAACAATTTATTGGCACGGTTACCTCCCCGCAATGAATCTGGGACCTGATCCACGATTTTGTACCGTACCAATGCCATACTGTGGCGCATCTGTGCAAAGTGACGCGCCACTGGTTGGTCACTTTTGCCCGCTGTTAATGCCGCCCTGATGGTGGATCGGTGTTGGGCCATCCTTTCTTTAAACATGCACTGTGTTTTTCCCACTTTGTATAAACTACATGGGCAAATCAGCACATAAATGACAAACACTGAACTACATGTGAGTGCTCATTGAATCCTGATCTTTCTTCCTGTGTGGGGATGCGTGATGGCGGAGTCATCTGAACCCGGAAGTGCAGGCGCCGTGGAACAGGACGCCGCTGCCTGCGGTGGGAAAGGGCTTGACAGGGGCTGGTAAGCTGTTTAAATGTTGTTTTGCACAGTTTGTACACTTGTTTGCTGTGTCCTGAGGAAGGGAGCACGTCTCCCGAAACGTTGATTAAAACACGCTTTTTTGAATAGATGAAAGTCTCCGAGTGCCGCCTTCTACCGTGCATATATTGAGCTACCATTGCTAAAGGAGGGCACTGGAGCAAATACCCAGCGGGGAGGAGGAGTGCCGGACCCAACAGTGCAGTATATTTGGGGGACAGGGAGTTGCTATCTCCAGATCCCACCAGGTCTGTGGCTCCCTCATACTGGTTTATTGGAACCACTCACCTGGATACTGGCGCAGCAAGTAAACACGGGAGCACTGGACACTTGCACTTTGCACTTTTTTCCTTTTTTTCTTTTCATTTGTTTTTTCTTGGTATATCCCAGTGACAGCCTCCCATTTGTCTGGTATACATATTAGGTGTATATACACTGGAGCGAACATTCTGACTCTCCCATATAACAACATGGCCACGTCGGAACTGGACCCTGGTGATGCTCAAGCCTATTTGCTACAATGTGACAATTATGATGTATTAAGTTTTTCAGACATTGAGGCCGAAAGTATCTTGTTAAAGGAGCCAGCCTTTGAAGAAAACTTGACCTCCTCAAATGAGGAGTTATTCCGTGAGCGGTTTAAATTACGCAAAAGAGAAGTAGACTTCATGTATCACGGGCGCACTCTTTCAGATTATTACAGAAACAAGCAGATTCCGAGGGGGTTCCGGGTCCAGAACACCCCGACCATCGGGAGGCACAATGCCAGTTTCTGTAGACGGTGGATCTCGGTCCTTAATAAATGCGCCATGGACCTCATGCTCCTGGTTGGTATAAGTTCACATGGTCGACCATGTTATGGTCGACAGTCATTAGGTCGACCACTATTGGTCGACGTTGACATGGTCGACATGGACACATGGTCGACACATGAAAATAAAACACACAATGTCGTGACCACACACCGGCGCTACTAATTTCACCAAACAGAGATAAATCTTCTTAATAGCTTACTTTTTTCAGTAATAAAGTAAACCACTTGTTGTCATAAATTCATTTCAAGGAAGACACATGTCTGTAAAAGTGAAACATACACAACATAGTGCAACCAGTTTTGATGGTAAATGGAAGGACTATTTTATTTGTTCAACTCACAAAAGTGCGGATTAAACTTGCATATCATCCATCAGGCAATATTATTTCTCAGCTCCCATGGAAACTTCAATATAATGTTGAAAGTCGTCCACTAGATGGCATGGGACACCCAGAGCCGCACATGTGCTGGGGACTTAAAATAATGTAGATATGGTGCAGTATATCTAACCATATAACAATTTTATTTTAAAAATAACACACTTACAAAAAAATGTAGGTTTAAAAACATGTATCACCAATTGATGATTGATACCAGATTCCAGAGTCCAAACAGATTCAGCTTGTAATATCTTGAACAGGGCTCCGGAACGGCAGGACCTCGTGCTTAAGCGCGCTTTCGGTCTCAAAGGACCTTCCTCAGAAGCATGAGATTGTCCTGATCTGTGAGTCTTTAAATACCCTCTTAATTAATCTCCTCCACCTGGGGACGATCGTAATCCTGACGCGTGAGAGCTTCTTTTGCGGAAGTACGTCACCGGAAGTGACGTTTGCGTTCCACCGATGTCTTAGTTCTTCCTGTTTGCGTTCCAAACTACGGTTTTTTGGTTTTTTGGTTTTCAGCAGGTAAACAAGTTTTCGGAGAGATTTTAAAGTCCATATTTACATCATTGGGGATATGGTTATGAAGAGACGACATGGAACAAAATAAAAACATGTGTAAAAAGACTAAAAATACATACAATAAAAATAGGCTAAATTCTAAGATCAAGATTCTAAAAACCATTTGAGCTCAAAATCGGAGTTGAGACCATTGGGGATTAAGGAGCCAAGTTTATAGATCCAACGCATCTCAGCTTTAGCTAAGGGGACCTCAATATCTTTATCTCGCCATGTTGGGTTAATTAATTGGATGCCCCAAAAAGATTTAATTCCACATAACTTGCCCCCATGTACATTTTTAAAATGGGAGGACAAGGCATGGGTCTCCAAACCTCTTTTTATATTATATAAATGTTCCCCTAGCCTTGTTTTTAGACATCTTGTTGTTTTCCCTATGTATAGCAGGGAGCATTGGCATTCTATGGCATATATGACATTTTTGGAATTACAGGTGATAAATTCCTTTATGTCATATTTTGTCCCATTCACAGAAAATTCTTTTAATTTATTTGTGCCTTTTGTTGCTCTACACATATTACATGTGGTACATCGATGAAAACCCAAGGTGCGGATACTGCTCCTTTTATTATTTTCAATGGAGCTATGTACCAATTTATCTTTCAAGGATTTTGATTTCTTATAGATAAATGCAGGTTTTATTGGTAGACAGGGGCCAATGACGGGGTCTTTTTTAATCACATTCCAGTGTCTTTTGAAGACCTTTTCAATTTCCTTGTGTTGGCTATTAAAATTACGGACAAATGACCACTGATAGGTGTCATCTTTATTGGTTGATTGTTTTTTACCAATAAGATCCTGCCTATCAATAGTGTTTACTTTTTCTTGTGCTTTAGTGAGATGTTCTAAGCTGTAGCCTTTTTGTAAAAAGCGATTTGTCATTTCGGCAGATATAGTATTACATACTTCAGAGTCTGTACAATTTCGCTTTACTCGTATATATTGACTATATGGTATACTGTCTAGCCAATTGGTGTGATGTTGGCTGTTAATACCAATATAACTATTAGAATCGGTAGGTTTTCTGTATAATTTGGTTTGTATTGATTGATCTTTTATATAAATACACAAATCTAAAAAGATTAATTCTTCGTTACTAATATTGGTTGTTAATTTGATATTAAATTCATTCGTATTTAATGTGGTGCAAAAGGAATCAAGTTCCTCTCTACTACCATTCCAAAAGAAAAGCAGATCATCAATGTATCTGCGCCAGAGCACCAAATTCGCTCCCAGCACGTCACCACGCCAGACGGCGAGGTCCTCCCAGTACGCCATAAAGAGGTTGGCGTAGCTGGGAGCGAACTTGGTGCCCATAGCTGTGCCAACACGTTGCAGGAAAATGGTCGACACATGAAAAGGTCGACATGAGTTTTTTTAACTTTTTTCTTTTGGGGAACTTTTCCATACTTTACGAACCACGTGGACTACGATTGGAATGGTAATCTGTGCAGAGCGAAGCGGTAGCGGAGCGAAGGCACCATGCCCGAAGCATGGCGAGCAAAGCGAGCCATGCGAGGGGACGCGGTGCACTAATTGGGGTTCCCAGTCACTTTACGCAAAAAATTACACCAAAAAAGTAAAAAAACTCATGTCGACCTTTTCATGTGTCGACCTTTAATGTGTCGACCATTTCCTTTGTCGACCATGTGTACATGTCGACCGTGTCAATGTCGACCAATAGTGGTCGACCTAATGATTGTCGACCATAACATGGTCGACCATTCATACCGGTACCCTCCTGGTTATAGAGGAATCCACCTGTGAGGTCAATGTGACTAGAGAGAAGCTACGTAATTTTGAGGAACAGCACTTGCAAACGCTCACTGATGATATAATGACCAACTGGTTGGATAAACTTAAAAACCAGGTGGAGACTTATAGGCTTGAGCTGCTGAAATGCAAAAAGGACAAATTATATAAAGTTCAAGCAGCACCGAGTGTACACCTGGCTCTCCAAACCGGCGGGGGCACCAGCCAGAGGGAATACCATGAGGTCCTTTAAACGGAGGACACAGCGACAACAATACAGCACATCTGCTAGTGAAATGGAGGAAACAGCATTTTCTGATTCTGCAGTCTCTACTCAGGGTGTTCCTTTAGGGGCAGTGACCCGAGCCCCGGCATCTGGAAAAAGAAGAAACCTTCCAGACGGGGGGGGGCCAGTCCAGGCAGCAGGCGGGGAGGAAGACCTCCCAGGGCGCCACGGACTTGATCTTTAATTTATCACGGACTACCCTGACAGAGGCTGAACTGGCCGTCCTCAGTAGAGGTTTGTCTTATGTCCCTACTAAAACCCCGGACACTTTTCAATGGAAGGTTGAAGCGTTTAAATTAAATAGGACTTTGAAACTCAAGGAACACTTTGGGTAAAACACAGATCATACACAGAGGGGGGTCTCCATTCCTCAAGTAAAACGGTTAACCTCTGGTTCCAAGTTTGATCCTGTCTCGCACAACGCCTCGATCAAGACATTTACACGGATGCTGGAACACTTGCAAGATCATCAGCCCCCCCCCAGGTTCACAGAAATATGTTCCGTGAGGAATACAGCGCCCTGAAGGATCTAAGTGTCAGACAAAACATCAATATAAGGGGCGCGGACAAAGGTGGAGCGATTGTTATTCTAGATACCAGTGATTACATCGCGGATTGTGATCGGTTGTTAGCAGATTGTCTTACTTATAGAGTATTGGATGGGGATCCAACTGCCAAATGTAAGATGGAATTAGATCATATGTTAACACAGGCTAGGACAGGGGGCTTAATTACAAATTAAATTTAGAACAGATTGGTGTGCCCATACCCGGTAGTCCCTGTCTTCTATTCAATCCCCAAGATTCACAAAGATCCGCAGCACCCCCCTGGCCGGCCTATCATCTCGGCCAGGGGGTCGCTGTGTGAATCTATTGCAGTTTATTTGGATTTTTTCCTACAACCATGCATCCAAGCCACCTTCTCTCATTTAAAAGATTCCAGTATGCTGTTGAGACAATTCGCACAGTTGGGGCCACTACAGGTAGGCACGGTGCTAGCCACACTCGATGTAACAAGCCTTTACACTTGTATACTGCACCGAGCTGGGCTGGCAGCCGTGAGACATCTCATAATGAATAATCCTTTATATGAGGGCCCCGACGTTGATTTGTTTATCAGCCTTTTGGAATATACGTTAACTCACAATTATTTTCTTTTTAACGGCAAGTTCTACATACAGAACAGCGGCTGTGCAATGGGGTCGGGGGTGGCCCCATCGCTGGCCAATGCCTATATGTGGGAAGTGGAGCGACAGGTGTTTTTTGAAGACAAAGAGATAGCTGGTCAGATTAAGCTATACAATCGGTACATAGATGACCTCCTGCTTTTCTGGATTGGCAAAGAGGAGGTTTTGTCTAGGTTGGTTGAAACACATAACCGGTCCATATGTTCAGTCAAATTTACCCTTAACAATCATTTGTCTGAAATCTGCTTTTGGACATTAAAATCATGTTGCGAGAGGGACAGATTCAGACGACAGTGTATACCAAGCCGACTGACCGCAATACGCTGCTTAGACATGATAGTTTCCATCCGCCCATATTAATTCAAGGTTTACCTTATTCCCAGTACCTCCGGGTGTACAGAATCACCAGTGCCCCTGAGGATCTGGAAGTGCAACTCGAAGCCATGACTGAAAAGTTTCTACAAAGGGGGTATCCCCCTGGGTTATTGAAAAAGGCATGTGCAAGAGCTAGATAGAAGAACAGACAGGAGCTACTCCAGGTGAAGATACGCACAGACCAGTCTACTAAGGTGGCTTGGGTCAATCAATTTAATACTGCCAGTAAGACAACTTGTAAAAAAGTTAAACAAATGTAGCCCATTATAACCTCTGATCCCAATTTACAAGTGTTAAAAAATAGCAGAATCATGCCGTGCGCAAATATAAAAGATCTAACATCCATCCATGACCTCTTCATATCTAACAACTTCATTCTGCTGGCTATAACAGAAACCTGGCTCACACAATCTGACACAGCCTCCCCTGCAGAACTGGCACATAGTGGTCTCCACTTTACACACACCTCCAGGTCTGGTAACCATAAAGGAGGAGGAGTTGAACTTTAACTTTCCCAATCTTTTGCATACACTGTTCTACCACAGGTTCCATCACTCACATTTACATCATTTGAAGTACATTCCCTTATGGTTTACTCTCTTTTCTCTCTGCATGTTGCAGCTTTCTATCACCCACCTGGGCATCCCAAACAATTTATGGAAGATTTTTCTGCCTGGCTACCTCACTTCCTATCCTCTGACATCTCCACCATTATCATGGGTGATTTCAATATTGCTATTGATTGTCCAAAATCTGCTGCTCGTGCCTACAAACTACTCTCTCTATCCTCCTCTCTTGGCCTCTCCAATGGACTGACTCCTCTACTTATCAGGAGGGCCACTGCCTTGAACTATTATTCACCAGACTATGCTCTGTCTCTGAACTCACTAAAACTCCTTTTCCCTTCTCAGATCACAACCTTATCACCTGCATACTCTTCTCCGTTAATTCAAACTCTGTGTTGCTGAAGTCCTCCAATCCACCTCAAACCCACAGAAATATTAACACAATTAATCTTCAAGAACTGTCCACTTCACTCCAACAAATGCTTTCACCTATTTATGCTTTCATCTCTCCTGAGATGGCTGTATCACACCTGAACAAGACTCTAGAACTAGCCCTGCCTCTCTACTACCTCTCCTCTTGATCCTTTACCATCACAAATAAGTAAAGCTCTGTCTTTGGTGCTCATCCCTACCTTAAATAACATCTGTAATCTCTATCTCTCTCTACTGGTATTTTTCCTTCACTATTCAAGCATGCAGTGATTACTCCCATTTTGAATAAACAAAATTCTGACCCTAATGCTCTCTCAAACTACCGCCCTATGTTTTAGCTCCCTTGTCTTTCTAAGCTACTTGAGAAACATACCTACACTCGACTCACACACTTTCTTAACTCACACACTTTATAGGACCCACTTCAGTCAGGCTTCCTTTAATAACACTCCACAGAGACAGCACTGACTAAAGTGTTTAATGATTTGGTCACTACGAAGTCTAAAGGCCATTACTCACTACTTATTCTTCTAGAGCTATCTGCTGCATTTGACATTGTTGACCACTCTCTTCTCATACAAACACTAGAATTCCTAGGTCTTCAGGACACAGCCCTTTCTTGGTTCCTAACCTACCTATCTAATCACTCCTTCAGTGTTTGCTTCTCTGAATCTACCTCAACTTTGCTACCTCTTTCAGTTGGAGTATCGCAAGGCTCAGTCTTGGGTCCTCTGCTTTTATCTATCTATACCTCATCTCTTGGTAAACTAATCAGCTCTTTTGGATTTCAGTATCATCTGTAGTCAGATGATTCTCAAATCTACCTATTGTCCCCTGATTTGTCCCTATCTGTACAGGACCGTGTAACTGAATGCCTTTCTGCCATTTCATCTTGGATGACATCTCACCACCTTAAAATTAATATTTCAAAGACAGCGTTAATTATATTTCCACCGGCCAATAGTAGGTACCAACCTGATATCTCTAACACGGTTGAAAACTCGACAATCTACCCTACCCCACAAGCTCACTACCTAGGTGTCATCCTTGACTCTGATCTGTCCTTTGTTCCCCACATGCATCTAAAAAACATATCCAAAATACGACCATAGCTTACACAAGACACTGCTAAAACTCTAATCCACGCTCTCATTATCTCCCCCATTGATTATTGCAATAATCTCCTAACTGGTCTTCCCAAAAAGAGACTCTCACCACTACAATCCATTCTGAATGCAGCGGCGAGGCTTATCTTCCTCTCTTGATGTCCATCGTCTGCATATCCACTCTGTCAGTCCTTCCATTGGTTACCTGGATTCTACCGTATTCAATATAAAATACTTTTACTCACACACAAGGTCATTAACCAAACTACAAAAACGTTTATCTCAAAACATCTCCCAAACCGACCTCTTTGCTCTTCACAAGACCTGCATCTCTCATCTACACTCATTACTCGCTCCCACTTGCAGGACTTTCATCGGGTTGCACCCACTCTGTGGAATGCCCTACCATGCACAATAAGACTCTCCTCTAGTCTCCAAACCTTCAAGCGTTCCACACATATCCTCACATGTCTTCTCATTCTTCACTTTCCCTTCCTCTCGACCAAGGTTCATTATTGCTGTATGACCATATCATACTGCCCACCAAGAACCTTTGCAATCTGGCAGACAACTATGCACCTATCCTTGTGTATACATGCCTATTTCCTTAAAAAGTTGTAAGCTTGCTAGCAGGGCCTTCCTACCTCTACGAATGTTTGTTATTACTAGAGATGAGCGGGTTCGGTTCACCTATTTTACATGGTTCCGAGGCAGACTCGGATCTTCCCGCCTTGCTCGGTTAACCCGAGCGTGCCCGAACGTCATCATCCCGCTGTCGTATTCTCGCGAGATTCGTATTCTATATAAGGAGCCTCGCGTCGCTGCCATTTTCATTCGTGCATTGGAGATGATAGGAAAAGGATGTGCAGCGTTCTCTCAGTTGTGTTCAGTGTGCTGCAAATATCTGTGCTCAGTGTGCTGCAAATATCTGTGCTCAGTGTGCTTGCAAATATCTGTGCTCAGTGTGCTGAAAATATCTACGTTCTCTGCCTGAAATACGCTCCATATCTGTGCTCTGTGTGCTGCAAATATCTGTGCTCAGTGTGCTTAATTTTGGGGACTGGGGACCACCAGTATTATATAGTAGGAGGACAGTGCAGAGTTTTGCTGACCAGTGACCACCAGTTTTATACGTTCTCTGTATGAAAAATGCTCCATATCTGTGCTGCATTGTAGTATAAAGTAGGAGTACAGTGCAGAAATTTTCTGACCAGTGACCACCAGTATTATATCAGTACGGTACAGTAGTCCACTGCTTTACCTACCACTGTGTCGTCAAGTATACTATCCATCCATACCTGTGGTGCATTTTAGTTGTGCACAGTATATAAAGTAGGAGTACAGTGCATAATTTTGCTGACCACCAGTATATAATATATAGCAGTACGGTAAAGTAGTCCACTGTTCTACCTACCTCTGGGTTATCAAGTATACTATACATCCATACCTGTGGTGCATTTTAGTTGTGCGCAGTATATATAGTAGGAGCACAGTGCATAATTTTGCTGACCATCAGTATATAATATATAGCAGTACGGTACAGTAGTCCACTGCTCTACCTACCTCTGTGTCGTCAAGTATACTATCCATCCATACCTGTGGTGCATTTTAGTTGTGCGCAGTATATATAATAGGAGTGCAGTGCATAATTTTGCTGACCACCAGTATATAATAAATAGCAGTACGGTACAGTAGTCCACTGCTCTACCTACCTCTGTGTCATCAAGTATACTATCTATCCATACCTGTGGTGCATTTTAGTTGTGCGCAGTATATATAGTAGTAGTACAGTGCATAATTTTACTGACCACCAGTATATAATATATAGCAGCACGGTACAGTAGGCCACTGCTTTACCTACCTCTGTGTCATCAAGTGTACTATCCATCCATACCTGTGGTGCATTTTAGTTGTGGGCAGTATATATAGTAGGAGTACAGGGCATAATTTTGCTGAATACCAGTATATAATATATAGCAGTATGGTACAGTAGGCCACTGCTCTACCGACCTCTGTGTCGTCAAGTATACTATCCATCCATACCTGTGGTGCATTTTAGTTGTGCACAGTTTATATAGTAGGAGAACAGTGCATAATTTTTCTGACCACCAGTATATAATATATAGCAGTACGGTACAGTAGGCCACTGCTCTACCTACCTCTGTGTCGTCAAGTATACTATCCATCCATACCTGTGGTGCATTATAGTTGTGCACGGTATATATAGTAGGAGGACAGTGCAGAATTTTGCTGACCACCAGTATATAATATATAGCAGTACGGTACAGTAGGCCACTGCTCTACCTACCTCTGTGTCGTCAAGTACACTATCCATCCATACCTGTGGTGCATTTTAGTTGTGCGCAGTATATATAGTAGGAGTACAGTGCATGATTTTGCTGACCACCAGTATATAATATATAGCAGTACGGTACAGTAGGCTACTGCTCTACCTACCTCTGTGTCGTCAAGTATACATCCATACCTGTGGTGCATTTTAGTTGTGCGCAGTATTTATAGTAGGAGGACAGTGCATAGGCTGACCACCAGTATATAATATATAGCAGTATGGTACAGTAGGCCATTGCTATTGATATATTACTGGCATATAATTCCACACATTAAAAAATGGAGAACAAAAATGTGGAGGGTAAAATAGGGAAAGATCAAGATCCACTTCCACCTCGTGCTGAAGCTGCTGCCACTAGTCATGGCCGAGACGATGAAATGCCATCAACATAGTCTGCCAAGGCCGATGCCCAATGTCACAGTAGAGAGCATGTAAAATCCAAAAAACAAAAGTTCAGTAAAATGACCCAAAAATCAAAATTAAAAGCGTCTGATGAGAAGCGTAAACTTGCCAATATGCCATTTACGACACGGAGTGGCAAGGAATGGCTGAGGCCCTGTTCTATGTTCATGGCTAGTGGTTCAGCTTCACATGAGGATGGAAGCACTCATCCTCTCGCTAGAAAAATGAAAAGACTTAAGCTGGCAAAAGCACAGCAAAGAACTGTGCGTTCTTCTAAATCACAAATCCCCAAGGAGAGTCCAATTGTGTCGGTTGCGATGCCTGACCTTCCCAACACTGGACGGGAAGAGGTGGCACGTTCCACCATTTGCACGCCCCCTGCAGGTGCTGGAAGGAGCACCCGCAGTCCAGTTCCTGATAGTCAAATTGAAGATGTCACTGTTGAAGTACACCAGGATGAGGATATGGGTGTTGCTGGCGCTGAGGAAATTGACAAGGAGGATTCTGATGGTGAGGTGGTTTGTTTAAGTCATCCGGGGAGACACCTGTTGTCCGTGGGACGAATATGGTAATTGACATGCCTGGTCAAATGACAAAAAAAATCACCTCTTCGGTGTGGAATTATTTTAACAGAAATGCGGACAACAGGTGTCAAGCGTGTGTTGCCTTTGTCAAGCTGTAATAAGTAGGGGTAAGGTCGTTAACCACCTAGGAACATCCTCCCTTATACGTCACCTGGAGCGCATTCATCAGAAGTCATTGACAAGTTCAAAAACTTTGGGTGACAGCGCAAGCAGTCCACTGACAACTAAATCCCTTCCTCTTGTAACCAAGCTCCTGCAAACCACACCACCAACTCCCTCAGTGTCAATTTCCTCCTTACACTGGAAAGCCAATAGTCATGCAGGCCATGTCACTGGCAAGTCTGACGAGTCCTCTCCTGCCTGGGATTCCTCCGATGCATCCTTGAGTGTAACGCCTACTACTGCTGGTGATGCTGTTGTTGCTGCTGGCAGGAAGATGAAATATCACAGCAGTCATCCTGCTGCAAAGCAGATAACTCATGTCTTGGCAGCTTCGGTGGTGTTAAACGTGTGTCCGGTATCCAGCGTTAATTCACAGGGAACTAGAGAATTGCTTGAGGTAGTGTGTCCCCGGTACCAAATACCATCTAGGTTCCATTTCTCTAGGCAGGCGATACCGAAAATGTACACAGATGTCAGAAAAAGAGTCACCAGTGTCCTAAAAAATGCAGTTGTACCCAATGTCCACTTAACCACGGACATGTGGACAAGTGGAGCAGGGCAGACTCAGGACTATATGACTGTGACAGCCCACTGGGTAGATGTATTGCCTCCCGCAGCAAGAACAGCAGCGGCGGCACCAGTAGCAGCATCTCGTAAACGCCAACTCGTTCCTAGGCAGGCTACGCTTTGTATCACCGCTTTCCATAAGAGGCACACAGCTGACAACCTCTTACGGAAACTGAGGAACATCATCGCAGAATGGCTTACCCCTATTGGACCCTCCTGGGGATTTGTGACATCGGACAAATCCACCAATATTGTGCGTGCATTACATGTGGGCAAATTACAGCACGTCCCATGTTTTGCACATACATTGAATTTGGTGGTGCAGAATTATTTAATAAACGACAAGGGCGTGCAAGAGATGCTGTCGGTGTCCCGAAGAATTGCGGGACACTTTCGGCATGCAGCCACCGCGTGCCGAAGACTGGAGCACCAGTAAACACTCCTGAACCTGCCCCGCCATCATCTGAAGCAAGAGGTGGTAGCGAGGTGGAATTCAACCCTCTATATGCTGCAGAGGATGGAGGAGCAGCAAAAGGCCATTCAAGCCTATACAGCTACCTACAATATAGGCAAAGGAGGGGGAGTGCACCTGACTCAAGTGCAGTGGAGAATGATTTCAACGTTGTGCAAGGTTCTGCAACCCTTTGAACTTGCCACACCTGAAGTCAGTTCAGACACTGCCAGCCTGAGTCAGGTCATTCCCCTCATCAGGCTTTTGCAGAAGAAGCTGGAGAGATTGAAGGAGGAGCTAAAACGGAGCGATTCCGCTAGGCATGTGGGACTTGTGGATGGAGCCCTTAATTCGCTTAAGCAGGATTCACGGGTGGTCAATGTGTTGAAATCCGAGCACTACATTTTGGCCACCGTGCTCGATCCTAGATTTAAAACCTACGTTGTATCTCTCTTTCTGGCAGACACAAGTCTGCAGAGGTTCAAAGACCTGCTGGTGAGAAAATTGTCTAGTCAAGCGGAACGTGACCCGTCAACAGCTCCTCCTTCACATTCTCCCGCAACTGGGGCTGCGAGGAAAAGGCTAAGAATTCCGAGCCCACCCGCTGGCGGTGATGCAGGGCAGTCTGGAGCGAGTGTTGACATTTGGTCCGGACTGAAGGACCTGCCAACGATTACTGACATGTCGTCTACTGTCACTGCATATGATTCTGTCACCATTGAAAGAATGGTGGAGGATTATATGATTGACCGCATCCAAGTAGGCACGTCAGACAGTCCGTACGTATACTGGCAGGAAAAAGAGGCAATTTGGAGGCCCTTGCACAAACTAGCTTTATTTTACCTAAATTGCCCCCCTCCAGTGTGTACTCCGAAAGAGTGTTTAGTGCAGCCGCTCACCTTGTCAGCAATCGGCGTACAAGATTACTTCCACAAAATGTGGAGAAGATGATGTTCATCAGAATGAATTATAATCAATTCCTCCGTGGAGACATTCACCAGCAGCAATTGCCTCCAGAAAGTACAGAGGGACCTGAGATGGTGGATTCCAGTGGGGACGAATTAATAATCTTTGAGGAGGAGGATGTACACAGTAAAAGGGGTGAGGAATTGAACGATGAGGGGGAGGTGGACATCTTGCCTCTGTAGAGCCAGTTTGGGCAAGGAGAGATTGATTGCTTCTTTTTTTGTGGGGGCCCAAACCAACCAGTCATTTCAGTCACAGTCATGTGGCAGACCCTGTCCCTGAAATGATGGGTTTGTTAAAGTGTGCATTTCCTGTTTATACAACATAAGAGTGGGTGGGAGGGCCCAAGGACAATTCCATCTTGCACCTCTTTTTTATTTCATTTATCTTTGCATCATGTGCTGTTTGGGGCCTATTTTTTAAATCTGCCATCCTGTCTTGACAGCTATGTTAGTGTTTGATGTGCTTCCAGTATCCGCCATTAGTGAAGTGGGACTGCGGTGCCACTCCTAGATGGACCAGGTGTTTGTGTCGGCCACTTGGGTCGCTTAGCTTAGTCACAGAGCTACCTCATTGTGCCTCTTTTTTTCTTTGCATCATGTGCTGTTTGGGGACTATTTATTAAATCTGCCATCCTGTCTGACACTTCAGTGCCACTCCTAGATGGGCCAGGTGTTTGTGTCGGCCACTTGTGTTGCTTAGCTTAGTCACACAGCTACCTCATTGCGTCTCTTTTTTTCTTTGCATCATGTGCTGTTTGGGGACTATTTTTTAAATCTGCCATCCTGTCCGACACTGCAATGCCACTCCTAGATGGGCCAGGCATTTGTGTCGGCCACTTGGGTCGCTTAGCTTAGTCACACAGCTACCTCATTGCGTCTCTTTTTTTCTTTGCATCATGTGCTGTTTGGGGACTATTTTTAAATCTGCCATCCTGTTTGACACAGCAGTGCCACTCCTAGATGGGCCAGGTGTTTGTGTCGCCCACTTGGGTCGCTTAGCTTAGTCACACAGCTACCTCATTGCACCTCTTTTTTTCTTTGCATCATGTGCTGTTTGGGTACTATTTTTTTTATCTGCCATCCTGTCTGACACTGCAGTGACACTCCTAGATAGGCCAGGTGTTTGTGTCGGCCACTTGGGTCGCTTAGCTTAGTCACACAGCTACCTCATTACACCTCTTTTTTTCTTTGCATCATGTGCTGTTTGGGGACTATTTTTTAAATCTGCCATCATGTCTGACACTGCAGTGCCACTCCTACATGGGCCAGGTGTTTGTGTCGGCCACTTGGGTTGCTTAGCTTAGTCACACAGCTACCTCATTACACCTCTTTTTTTCTTTGCATCATGTGCTGTTTGGGGACTATTTTTTTATCTGCCATCCTGTCTGACACTGCAGTGCCACTCCTAGATGGGCCAGGTGTTTGAGTAGGCCACTTGGGTCGCTTAGCTTAGCCATCCAGCAACCTCGGTGCAAATTTTAGGACTAAAAATAATATTGTGACGTGTGAGGTGTTCAGAATAGACTGAAAATTAGTGGAAATTATGGTTATTGAGGTTAATAAAAATATGGGATCAAAATGACCCCCAAATTCTATGATTTAAGCTGTTTTTGAGGGGTTTTTGTAAAAAAAACCACCCGAATCCAAAACACACCCGAATCCGACAAAAAGTTTTCAGGGAGGTTTTGCCAAAACGCGTCCGAATCCGAAACACGGCCATGGAACTGAATCCAAAACCAAAACACAAAACCCGTAAAATGTCCAGTGCACATCTCTAGTTATTACCCAGTTTTGTTATATCATTGTTATTTCCAATTGTAAAGCGCAACAGAATTTGCTGCACTATATAAGAAACTGTTAATAAATAAATAATAAATAAATAAAAAAAAAAAATACATAGCACCTCATGAAATGTGCAGGGTCTTTATGACTTATGCGGTAATTGCCATTTTTTTACAGTTGTGTCTTATTAGCACTTCTAAAAAGTGCAAGGTGCCACAAAACTATATTAATAATGCACACTTACCTACATATCTTGTGGAATGTGTACATCTATGTGTGGCTTAGTAGAAATCTATGTAAGATAGGGGTGTCTGTGGATATTCATTAATCATTGTTGCATTATGGTGAATCTGTGACTTTGTACATGAGTCATACTAATTATTTTGTAACAAAATGTGCAACATATCATATCTGCTACACAGTTACCAGCTTTACAGATGTATCCACGCTCATTGTGTCTGCTAATAGGCATGGGAGCAACTCGTTTGCCATGACGCGTGTGCCTGCTGACGTGCATGTGCATCTGAGATTCTCCTGAGCACAATAACATCTTATTATATGGCAAAATCTGAAGCCCTGTGTTTGACTAGGCATGCTAGGAATGCCTGTGCTGTGACTTTATAGCCACAATGAGCATGACTAGATCTGTACAGTATATGCAGGGAATGTATGATATGACTAATACACAGTAGTAGTAAAATGTTATTTACCCATCTTGGATTGTCTTAGACACATAAGGTGTCTTGAGCCATATTATATGCTTTAAAGACTCTAGGTGTATTACGACAAATCTGTATGTCTTATGAGGCAAATATAATGTTTATTCCAATCCCCCATTCATTTACAATTTTGTCTGTGTCGTTAGTTATACTAAACATCCCTCGCAGATTAACACTTCTACCCTGGCACACCAAATACACCAGATATCTGCAAAAATGCTCACAAACTGCAGAGTGACGGGGAGGAAATCACACTCTAAGGCAGACTTCCTCCATTTCAAACTTATGTTCTCATCCTTCAGTGATGCCGTTTCCCTTACTAAACAGTCATAGTTCAAGAATTTCATCTTCCAACACCTCGTGCCTCTTTGTCACTGTACGCTACCTCCGCTTCCACCCAAAACTAATCTCTGCTCCTCATTCTAAGCTCTTGATTTTGCCACTTACTTCACATCCAAAATATTCTCCACTTGTCTAACTTCCTTAATATCTTCCTCTCATGAGGCACTGTAACCTCTGCCTTCCAGAATACACTCATATCCCCTATTCTTAAAAACCTACCTTTTATCCAAACACCCTCTCCATCTACTTACAGTTTTCTTTCCTCCTTTTTCCTCCAAACTTCTTGAGCATATTGTCTACAACTGCTTTACTTCCTTTCTTTCCTCCCACTCAATGCTTGACCCATTGCAGTCTGATTACTGTCCTTGCTACTCCACTGAAACTGTCCTCACAAAAGTTTGCAATGACCTCCATGCTGCCAAATTTAAGGGCCACTACTCTCTGCTAATTCTTCTTAAACTCTGCATTTGACACTGTGGACCATCCTCTTCTTCAAATCCTTCACTCTCTTGGTCTGATCTCTGACTATTCCTTCTCTTACTCCTCTCATGATGTCATTTCACCCCCACTTCCACTAACTGTTGTTGTCTTCCAAGGTTCTGTTCTTGGTCCTTTCCTTTTCTCTATCTATATGTCCTCTTTAGGTAAACTCATCAGCTATTTTGACTTCCATTGTTATCTCTATGCTGACAATACTCAATTCTAACTTTCTTCCCCTGAACTCTCCCCTGCTCTTCTTGCTCAAACTATATCTCCATCTGCCTTTCAGCTATCTCTTCTTAGATATCCCAGCACTTTCTTAAACTTATCACGACAAAGACTAAGCTAATCATCTTCCCACCCTTCCACAGATCATCAACCACCACAATTTCTTTATCTATTAATGACACCATTATCTGCTCTAGCCTCCACGTGCGATGTATTGGAGTAATCCTTAACTCCTCCCTCTCCTTTAAAGTACACATTTAGCACCTCTCACAAACCGGCCATTTTTATCTCAAAATATTCCCAGGATCAGACCCTTTCTCAACCAGGATGCTTCTAAGACCTGTATCCACTCACTGGTCATTTCCAGAATGGACTACTGTAATCTCCTCCTATCTGGAATCCCTGAAAAATGCCTCTCTATTCTCCATTCTATCCTCAGTGCAGCAGCCAGTTTATCTTCCTCATTAAACATAGCAAGGATTAAGTCATTAAAGCAGGGGATTAAGTCCAAAAGAACTTTCTCAGTTAATGCTATTAAATGGATAGATGAGCAGGGCTCCATCTGTATAAAGTCATTTATGCTTACATATTTTGACTTACAGTATAGGTCATTATTTAACAGTTTATTCATTTTTTATTTTCAAATAACTTTGGCCCCTCTTTATTATTTGATTATTTTACTCTGAACAGGTGTCCTGACAAAGTGGAAGCCTGCAGAATTTTTTGCTGTTATATTAAAAATAATGTCCTACAGTGCATGTTCCATTTTACTGATGTTACATTTAAGAAAATGTACATATATACAATGTACATATCTTTGGTAAAATTAAGATGCATACTAAAGTTAGCATTTATTTTCAATATTTTTTTTCTAGTTCTGTAACTCCATATTCTTTTTTTCTCTACACAATGTTCTAGGTTTCTGCTTCCCATTCACACAGGCTAATACATGAAGCCCCACCACCTGCTGTCATGAGTTATACAGGTCATGACTGGATGGGGTGGTCTGCCTGTATTGTCTGGCATCAATAGTCCTGTTCATGTCAGTCAACTGGAAATGTGAATTCTTAACCAAGTAAAAGAAAAAGATTTGAGAAGTATCACCTGTCCAGAGACAGCCTTCTGCATTATGTCTAATACTAGAACACATTGGGGTAGATGTATGAAGCAGTGAAGAGAATGGAGTAGTGGTCCAGTGGAGAAGTAGTCCTTCATAACCAATCAGCTTAGAGATAACATTTATTTAGTGAATTCTATACAATTATACAAACAGATTGAGCCACGTTCGTCTGAGGTGGCTCCATGAAACGTGCACTCCCATCGCGACTAGGTGATCTGTTCACCTAGTCACTCCGGGAGTGCACAGAGATGCTCCCATTCAGAGCATCTCTGTCCAGGTGCATGGACGGAGACACTCTCCATTCAAGTGATGCTCTCGGTGATAGGCGTGCCTGGGCGGGCATGCCTAGACACAGACAGAGTCACGACTAGCGTGGCTCCATCTTTAGCAAATAATTGATTGCCAATGGTAACTACCCCAGTGGCTCCACTATTTTTCCTGCATCATACATCTCCCACATTGTCAGTCTAATTTTTACCTTGTATTTCAAAAACATAACTTTTTTTGTAACATATCTTTGACAGCTATGATTAACTATTAATGCTATATTTAAAGAATCACCTTACATGTAATTCAGTGAGAATTTTGTAAGAGAATGGAAAATAATTTGTCAATGTTAAGGAGTTTTTTTAATAACCAATGAGGATATATGATTCATTTCTGGGTGGTTCAAACTAAATTTAATTTAGCAAGATTGTCTTAAAATGTTAATTTAAAATATAACTATATCTATATTTTGGAAAAATACAAGTTTTGGTTGACGTTCCAGAAGTTATATATTACACAGTATCAGTAAATGTCTTACATGGGATTTTACACAACACCTGATGTAGTGGGATTTCTGGTGTCTGACATGATCTACTAATGCTGTACTGATCTGTAAAAGGAGTTGGACAACACACTGCTGAATGATAAATCACTGCCTTAGCAGGAAGGAGGAGATCAGTCCCAGACTGTGGGAGACCTCAGTGACCTCTATGGAATATATTTACAGTACTAAGGTATAGAGATGAGCGGGTTCGGTTCTCAGAGAACTGAACCCCCCCAAACTTTGCCTTCCAAGTCCGGATCCGAGCCAGGCTCAGATTTTTCCTCTTGACTCTGAAATCCGAACACGGCAAAACGTCATCACCCCGCTGTCGGATTTTCGCGGGATTTGGATTCCATATAAGGAGCTGCGCGTCGCGGCCATTTTCACTCCAGTCTCAGAGAGTGAGAGGACATGTATTCAGTGTGCTCAGTGTCTGTTTATTGGGGCGGGAAAGTGGGGTGACAAGTGTTGTGCTGCTCCGTCCAGTCTAGATATCCAGTGCAGCTGTAAAGTGGTGCTGTGTTGTGCAGACCAGTCCAGTGTAGTCACTCAGTGTATTGTGCTACATCAGTCCAGCCATTCACGGTGTTAGTGTTCTCTGCTGCACCAATAATTCCAGTGACGATATACGCTGCTGCTATATATATCAACTACTGCAGTATAACAATTATAACAACCTGTTGGGCTGCATCAGAGCATTGGTAGTGTCCTGTGTCATCAGTAATTCCAGTGATGATATACGCTGCTGCTATATATATCCACTGCTGCAGTATAACAATTATAACAACCTGTTGGGCTGCAACAGAGCATTGGTAGTGTCCTGTGTCATCAGTAATTCCAGTGATGATATACGCTGCTGCTATATATATCCACTGCTGCAGTATAACAATTATAACAACCTGTTGGGCTGCATCAGAGCATTGGTAGTGTCCTTTGTCATCAGTAATTCCAGTGGCGATATACGCTGCTGCTATATATATCTACTGCTGCAGTATAACAATTATAACAACCTGTTGGGCTGCATCAGAGCATTGGTAGTGTCCTGTGTCATCAGTAATTCCAATGATAATATACGCTGCTGCTATATATATCCACTGCTGCAGTATAACAATTATAACAACCTGTTGGGCTGCATCAGAGCATTGGTAGTGTCCTTTGTCATCAGTAATTCCAGTGGCGATATACGCTGCTGCTATATATATCTACTGCTGCAGTATAACAATTATAACAACCTGTTAGGCTACATCAGACCATTGATAGTGTCCTATGTCATCAGTACTTCCAGTCACTCCTGTGACGCATATTGTCTATTATAACTCCCAAAAAATAATGGAGAACCAAAATTGAGGAGAAAATAGGGAAAGATCAAGAAGAACCACTTCCTCCTAGTGCTGAAGCTTCTGCCACTAGCCATGACATAGACAATGAAATACCATCAACGTCGTCTGCCAAGGCCGATGACCAATGTGATAGTAGAGGGTGTGTAAAATCCAAAAAGCCAAATTTCAGTAAAAAGAACCAAAAAAACTAATTTAAAACATCTGAGGAGAAACATAACATTGCCAATATGCCATTTACGACGCAGAGTGGCAAGGAACAGCTGAGGCCCTGGCCTATGTTCATGGCTAGCGGTTCAGCTTCACATGACGATGGAAGCCCTCATCCTCCCACTAGAAAATTTTAAAGAGTTAAGCTGGAAAGAGCATAGAAAAAAACTGTGCGCTCTGAGATGGTATCACAAATCCCCAAGGAGAGTTCAATTGTGTTGGCGGTTGCAATGCCTGACCTTCCCAACACTGGACGGGAAGAGGTGGCTCCTTCCACCATTTTCATGCCCCCTGCAAGTGCTGGAAGGAGCACCCACAGTCCAGTTCCTGATATTAAAATTGAAGATGTCACTGTTGAAATACACCAGGATGAAGATATGGGTGTTGCTGGTGTTGAGGAGGAAGTTGACGATGAGTATTCTGATGGTGATGTGGTTTGTTTAAGTCAGGCACCAGGGGAGACACCTGTTGTCCTTGGGATGAAGAAGCCCATTGTGATGACTGGGCAAACTACCAAAAAAGCTACCTCTTTGGTGTGGAATTATTTCTCCTCAAATCCGGACAACAGGTGTCAAGCCATCTGTTGCCTCTGTCAATCTGTAATAAGTAGGGGTAAGGATGTTAACCGCCTAGAAACATCCTCCCTTATACATCACCTGCTGCGCATTCATCAGATGTCACTGTCAAGTTGCAAAACTTTGGGTAAGAGTGTAAGCTGTCCACTGATATCTAAATCCCTTCTTCCTCCTGTGCCCAAGCTCCTGCAAGCTACACCACCAACTGCCTTAACGTCAACTTCCTCCTTAGCCAGGAACGTCCGTAGTCCTGCAGGCCATGTCACTGCCAAGACTGAGGAGTCTTCTCCTAACCGGGATTCCTCCGTAGGATCCTTGAGTTGTACGCCTGCTGTTGCTGCCGCTGTTGTTGTTGCTGCTGGGAGTCGATCATCATCCCAGAGAGGAAGTCGGAAGACCACTTGTACTAATTCCAGTAAGCAATTGACTGTGCAACAGTCCTTTGTGAGGAAGATGAAATATGACAGCAGTCATCCTTTTGCAAAGTAGATAACTGAGGTCTTGACAACTATGTTGGTGTTAGAGGTGTGTCCGGTATCCACCATTAGTTCAGAGTCAGATTTGTTTGAGGTACTGTGTCCCCGGTATCAAATCCCATCTAGGTTCCACTTCTCTAGACAGGCGATACCGAGAATGTACACAGACGTCAGAAAAAGAGTCACCAGTGTCCTAAAAATGCGGTTGTATCCAGTGTCCACTTAATTACGGACATGTGGACAAGTGGAACAGGGCAGACTAAGGACTATATGACTGTAACAGCCCACTGGGTAGATGTATGGCCTCCCGCTGCGGCACCAGTAGCAGCATCTCGCAAACGCCAACTCGTTCCTAGGCAGGCTATGCTATGTATCTCCGCTTTCCATAAGAGGCACACAGCTGAAAACCTCTTTCGTAAACTGAGAAACATCATCGCAGAATGGCTTACCCGAATTGAACTCTACTGGGGATTTGTGATATCGGACAATGCCACCAATATTGTGCGTGCATTACAACTGGGCAAATTCCAGCACATCCCATGTTTTGCACATACAATTAATTTGGTATTGCAGAATTTTTTGAAAAATTAGAGGGGTGTGCAGGAGATGCTGTCAGTGACCCGGAAAATTGCGGGCCTCTTTCAGTATTCAGCCACTGCGTGCCGAAGACTGGAGCGCCAGCAAACACAACTGAACCTGCCCCACCATCAACTGAAGCAAGAGGTGGTAACGAGGTGAAATTAAACACTCTACATGCTTCAGAGGATGGACGAGCAGCAAAAGGCCATTCAAGCTTATACATCTACCTATGATATAGGCAAAGGAGGGGTAATGCACCTGACTCAAGTGCAGTGGAGAATGATTTCCGTCTTATGCAAGGTTCTCCAACCCTTCGAACTTGCCACACGTGAAGTCAGTTCAGACACTGTCAGCTTGAGTCAGGTCATTCCCCTCATCAGGCTTTTGCAGAAGCAGCTCGATAAATTGAAGAAGGAGCTAAGACGGAACGATTCCGCAAAGTATGTGGAACTTTTGGATGTAGCCCTTCATTCGCTTTGCCAGGATTCAAGGGTGGTCAATCTGTTGAAATCAGAGCACTACATTTTGGCCACCGTGATCGATCCTAGGTTTAAAGCCTACGTTGTATCTCTCTTTCCAGCAGACACAAGTGTGCAGAGGGGCAAATACCTGCTGGTTAGTAAATTGTCAACTCAAGCGGAATGTGACCCGTCAGCAGCTCCTCCTTCAATTTCTCCCGCCACTGAGGCTGCAAGGAAAAGGATAAGATTTCCTAGCCCACCCGCTGGCGGTGATGCAGGGCAGTCAGGAGCGAAAGCTGACATCTGGTCCGGACTGAAGGACCTGTCAATGATTTCTGACATGTCTACTGTCACTGCATATGATTCTGTCACCATTAAAAGAATGATGGAGGGTTATATGAGTGACAGCATCCAAGTAGGCATGTCAGACAGTCCGTACGTATACTGGCAGGAAAAAAAAGCAATTTGGAGGCCCTTGCACAAACTGGCTTTATTTTACCTATGTTATCCCCCCTCCAGTGTGTACTCCTAAGGAGTGTTTAGTGCAGCCGGTAACCTTGTCAGCGATCGGCGTAGGAGGTTACTTCCACAAAATGTGGAGAAGATGATGTTCATCAAAATGAATTATAAAGTAATCCGGGAAGAATAATCTGTGAGGAGGGGGATGTACATGGTTAAATGGGTGAGGAATTGGAGGATGATGAGGTGGACATATTGCCTCTGTAGAGCCAGTTTGTGCAAGGAGAGATTGATTGCTTCTTTTTTGGTGGTGGCCCAAACAAACCAGTAATTTCAGCCACAGTCATGTGTCAGACCCTGTCGCTGAAATGATTGGTTTGTTAAAGTGTGCATGTCCTGTTTATACAACATAAAGGTGGGTGGGAGGGCCCAAGGACAATACCATCTTGCACCTCTTTTTCTTCTTTGCATCATGTGCTGTTTGGGGACTAGTTTTTTAAGTGCCATCCTGTCTGTAACTGCAGTGCCACTCCTAGATAGGCCAGGTGTTTGTGCCGCCCACATGTGTCATTTAGCTTGGCCATACAGCTACCTCATTGCGCCTCTTTTTCTTCTTTTCATCATGTGCTGTTTGGGGCCTATTTTATAAATCTGACATTATGTCTGCCACTGCAATTCCCCTCCTAGATGGGCCAGGTGTTTGTGCCGCACACTTATGTCGCTTAGATTAGACATACAGCCACCTCGTTGCAACTTTTAGGCCTAAAAACAATTTTGTGAGGTTTGAGGTGTTCAGAATAAACTGGAAATGAGTCGAAATGATTGTTGTTGAGGTTAATAATACTGTAGGAGCAAATTACCCACAAATTCTGTGATTTTAGCTGTTTTTATGTTTTTCCCCAAAAAAATCATCCAGATCCAAAACCAAAACCAAAACACGAAAGGGTAATTTTGGTAAAACCAAGCCAAAACCAAAACATGAAAATGGAATTAGAACCAAAACCAAAACACAAAACACGAAAAGTGCCTGCCGCACATCTCTACTAAGGTATGGGTTTTTAATTGGTGATGTTGCCGATAGCAACCAACCAGATTCTAGCATTTTTCTACTAGTACGTGCTAGATAAAGATAGGTAGATTCTGGTTGGTTACTATTGGCAACATTGAAACTACTAAAAGTCAGCACTTTAGTAAATATACTGTATTCCTTTAGATCTGGGTAAACATTAGAGATGTGCACTTGAAATTTTTCGGGTTTTGTGTTTTGGTTTTGGGTTCGGTTCCGCGGCCGTGTTTTGGGTTCGACCGCGTTTTGGCAAAACCTCACCGAATTTTTTTTGTCGGATTCGGGTGTGTTTTGGATTCGGGTGTTTTTTTCAAAAAACACTAAAAAACAGCTTAAATCATAGAATTTGGGGGTCATTTTGATCCCAAAGTATTATTAACCTCAAAAACCATAATTTCCACTCATTTTCAGTCTATTCTGAACACCTCACACCTCACAATATTATTTTTAGTCCTAAAATTTGCACCGACGTCGCTGGATGACTAAGCTAAGCGACCCTAGTGGCCGACACAAACACCTGGCCCATCTATGAGTGGCACTGCAGTGTCACGCAGGATGGCCCTTCCAAAAAACACTCCCCAAACAGCACATGACGCAAAGAAAAAAAGAGGCGCAATGAGGTAGCTGTGTGAGTAAGCTAAGCGATCCTAGTGGCCGACACAAACACCTGGCCCATCTAGGAGTGGCACTGCAGTGTCACGCAGGATGGCCCTTCCAAAAAACACTCCCCAAACAGCACATGACGCAAAGAAAAAAAGAGGCGCAATGAGGTAGCTGTGTGAGTAAGCTAAGCGACCCTAGTGGCCGACACAAACACCTGGCCCATCTAGGAGTGGCACTGCAGTGTCACGCAGGATGGCCCTTCCAAAAAACACTCCCCAAACAGCACATGACGCAAAGAAAAAAAGAGGCGCAATGAGGTAGCTGTGTGAGTAAGCTAAGCGACCCTAGTGGCCGACACAAACACCTGGCCCATTTAGGAGTGGCACTGCAGTGTCACACAGGATGGCCCTTCCAAAAAACACTCCCCAAACAGCACATGACGCAAAGAAAATAAGAGGCGCAATGAGGTAGCTGTGTGAGTAAGATAAGCGACCCTAGTGGCCGACACAGACACCTGGCCCATCTAGGAGTGGCACTGCAGTGTCACGCAGGATGGCCCTTCAAAAAAATACTCCCCAAACAGCACATGACGCAAAGAAAAATTAAAGAAAAAAGAGGTGCAAGATGGAATTGTCCTTGGGCCCTCCCACCCACCCTTATGTTGTATAAACAGGACATGCACACTTTAACCAACCCATCATTTCAGTGACAGGGTCTGCCACACGACTGTGACTGAAATGACGGGTTGGTTTGGACCCCACCAAAAAAAGCAATTAATCTCTCCTTGCACAAACTGGCTCTACAGAGGCAAGATGTCCACCTCATCATCATCCTCCGATATATCACCGTGTACATCCCCCTCCTCACAGATTATCAATTCGTCCCCACTGGAATCCACCATCTCAGCTCCCTGTGTACTTTGTGGAGGCAATTGCTGCTGGTCAATGTATCCACGGAGGAATTGATTATAATTCATTTTAATGAACATCATCTTCTCCACATTTTCTGGAAGTAACCTCGTACGCCGATTGCTGACAAGGTGAGCGGCGGCACTAAACACTCTTTCGGAGTACACACTTGTGGGAGGGCAACTTAGGTAGAATAAAGCCAGTTTGTGCAAGGGCCTCCAAATTGCCTCTTTTTCCTGCCAGCATAAGTACGGACTGTCTGACGTGCCTACTTGGATGCGGTCACTCATATAATCCTCCACCATTCTTTCAATGGGGAGAGAATCATATGCAGTGCCAGTAGACGACATGTCCGTAATCGTTGGCAGGTCCTTAAATCCGGACCAGATGTCAGCATCAGCAGTCGCTCCAGACTGCCCTGCATCACCGCCAGCGGGTGGGCTCAGAATTCTGAGCCTTTTCCTCGCACCCCCAGTTGCGGGAGAATGTGAAGGAGGAGATGTTGACAGGTCGCGTTCCGCTTGACTTGACAATTTTCTCACCAGCAGGTCTTTGAACCCCAGCAGACTTGTGTCTGCCGGAAAGAGAGATCCAAGGTAGGTTTTAAATCTAGGATCGAGCACGGTGGCCAAAATGTAGTGCTCTGATTTCAACAGATTTACCACCCGTGAATCCTTGTTAAGCGAATTAAGGGCTCCATCCACAAGTCCCACATGCCTAGCGGAATCGCTCTGTGTTAGCTCCTCCTTCAATGTCTCCAGCTTCTTCTGCAAAAGCCTGATGAGGGGAATGACCTGACTCAGGCTGGCAGTGTCTGAACTGACTTCACGTGTGGCAAGTTCAAAGGGCAGCAGAACCTTGCACAACGTTGAAATCATTCTCCACTGCGCTTGAGACAGGTGCATTCCACCTCCTATATCGTGCTCAATTGTATAGGCTTGAATGGCCTTTTGCTGTTCCTCCAACCTCTAAAGCATATATAGGGTTGAATTCCACCTCGTTACCACTTCTTGCTTCAGATGATGGCAGGGCAGGTTCAGGCGTTTTTGGTGGTGCTCCAGTCTTCTGTACGTGGTGCCTGTACGCCGAAAGTGTCCCGCAATTCTTCTGGCCACCGACAGCATCTCTTGCACGCCCCTCTCGTTTTTTAAACAATTCTGCACCACCAAATTCAAGGTATGTGCAAAACATGGGACGTGCTGGAATTTGCCCATATTTAATGCACACACAATATTGCTGGCGTTGTCCGATGCCACAAATCCACAGGAGAGTCCAATTGGGGTAAGCCATTCCGCGATGATCTTCCTCAGTTGCCGTAAGAGGTTTTCAGCTGTGTGCGTATTCTGGAAACCGGTGATACAAAGCGTAGCCTGCCTAGGAAAGAGTTGACGTTTGCGAGATGCTGCTACTGGTGCCGCCGCTGCTGTTCTTGTGGCGGGAGTCCATACATCTACCCAGTGGGCTGTCACAGTCATATAGTCCTGACCCTGCCCTGCTCCACTTGTCCACATGTCCGTGGTTAAGTGGACATTGGGTACAGCTGTATTTTTTAGGACACTGGTGACTCTTTTTCTGAGGTCTGTGTACATTTTCGGTATCGCCTGCCTAGAGAAATGGAACCTAGATGGTATTTGGTACCGGGGACACAGTAACTCCAACAAGTCTCTAGTTGGCTCTGCAGTAATGATGGATACCGGAACCACGTTTCTCACCACCCAGGATGCCAAGGCCTCAGTTATCCGCTTTGCAGCAGGATGACTGCTGTGATATTTCATCTTCCTCGCAAAGGACTGTTGGACAGTCAATTGCTTGGTGGAAGTAGTAAAAGTGGTCTTACGACTTCCCCTCTGGGATGACCATCGACTCCCAGCAGCAACAACAGCAGCGCCAGCAGCAGTAGGCGTTACACGCAAGGATGCATCGGAGGAATCCCAGGCAGGAGAGGACTCGTCAGAATTGCCAGTGACATGGCCTGCAGGACTATTGGCATTCCTGGGGAAGGAGGAAATTGACACTGAGGGAGTTGGTGGGGTGGTTTGCGTGAGCTTGGTTACAAGAGGAAGGGATTTACTGGTCAGTGGACTGCTTCCGCTGTCGCCAAAAGTTTTTGAAATTGTCACTGACTTATTATGAATGCGCTGCAGGTGACGTATAAGGAAGGATGTTCCGAGGTGGTTAACGTCCTTACCCCTACTTATTACAGCTTGACAAAGGCAACACACGGCTTGACAAATGTTGTCCGCATTTCTGTTGAAATAGTTCCACACCGAAGAGCTGATTTTTTTGGTATTTTCACCAGGCATGTCAATGGCCATATTCCTCCCACGGACAACAGGTGTCTCCCCGGGTGCCTGACTTAAACAAACCACCTCACCATCAGAATCCTCCTTGTCAATTTCCTCCCCAGTGCCAGCAACACCCATATCCTCCTCATCCTGGTGTACTTCAACACTGACATCTTCAATCTGACTATCAGGAACTGGACTGCGGGTGCTCCTTCCAGCACTTGCAGGGGGCGTGCAAATGGTGGAAGGCGCATGCTCTTCACGTCCAGTGTTGGGAAGGTCAGGCATCGCAACCGACACAATTGGACTCTCCTTGTGGATTTGGGATTTCGAAGAACGCACAGTTCTTTGCTGTGCTTTTGCCAGCTTGAGTCTTTTCATTTTTCTAGCGAGAGGCTGAGTGCTTCCATCCTCATGTGAAGCTGAACCACTAGCCATGAACATAGGCCAGGGCCTCAGCCGTTCCTTGCCACTCCGTGTGGTAAATGGCATATTGGCAAGTTTACGCTTCTCCTCCGACAATTTTATTTTAGATTTTGAGTCCTTTTTTACTGATATTTGGTGTTTTGGATTTTACATGCTCTGTACTATGACATTGGGCATCAGCCTTGGCAGACGACGTTGCTGGCATTTCATCTTCTCGGCCATGACTAGTGGCAGCAGCTTCAGCACGAGGTGTAAGTCGATCTTGATCTTTCCCTATTTTTGGAACCTCAACATTTTTGTTCTCCATATTTTAATAGGCACAACTAAAAGGCACCTCAGGTAAACAATGGAGATGGATGGATACTAGTATACTTATGGATGACGAGCGACTGCCGACACAGAGGTAGCTACAGCCGTGGACTACCGTACTGTGTCTGCTGCTAATATAGACTGGATGATAATGAGATAAAATTAAAATATATATATATATATATATATATATATATATATATATATATATGTATATATATATCACACTAGTACTGCAGCCGGACAGGTATATATTATGTAATGACGGACCTGCTGGACACTGTCTGTCAGCACTGCAGACTCCTAAAGTAAGCTACTAGTATCAAGAAGATAGAAGAAAAAAAAACCACGGGTAGGTGGTATACAATTATGGATGGACGAGCGACTGCCGACACAGAGGTAGCTACAGCCGTGGACTACCGTACTGTGTCTGCTGCTAATATAGACTGGATGATAATGAGATAAAATTAAAATATATATATATATCACACTAGCACTGCAGCCGGACAGGTATATATTATGTAATGACGGACCTGCTGGACACTGTCTGTCAGACTCAGCACTGCAGACTCCTAAAGTAAGCTACTAGTATCAAGAAGATAGAAAAAAAAAACCACGGGTAGGTGGTATACAATTATGGATGGACGAGCGACTGCCGACACAGAGGTAGCTACAGCCGTGGACTACCGTACTGTGTCTGCTGCTAATATAGACTGGATGATAATGAGATAAAATTAAAATATATATATATATCACACTAGTACTGCAGCCGGACAGGTATATATTATGTAATGACGGACCTGCTGGACACTGTCTCTCAGACTCAGCACTGCAGACTCCTAAAGTAAGCTACTAGTATCAAGAAGATAGAAAAAAAAAAAACACAGGTAGGTGGTATACAATTATGGATGGACAAGCGACTGCCGACACAGAGGTAGCTACAGCCGTGGACTACTGTACTGTGTCTGCTGCTAATATAGACTGGCTGATAATGAGATAAAATTAAAATATATATATATATATCACACTAGTACTGCAGCCGGACAGGTATATATTATGTAATGACGGACCTGCTGGACACTGTCTGTCAGACTCAGCACTGCAGACTCCTAAAGTAAGCTACTAGTATCAAGAAGATAGAAAAAAAAAAAACCACGGGTAGGTGGTATACAATTATGGATGGACGAGCGACTGCCGACACAGAGGTAGCTACAGCCGTGGACTACCGTACTGTGTCTGCTGCTAATATAGACTGGATGATAATGAGATAAAATTAAAATATATATATATATATATATCACACTAGTACTGCAGCCGGACAGGTATATATTATGTAATGACGGACCTGCTGGACACTGTCTGTCAGACTTAGCACTGCAGACTCCTAAAGTAAGCTACTAGTATCAAGAAGATAGAAAAAAAAAAAACCACGGGTAGGTGGTATACAATTATGGATGGACGAGCGACTGCCGACACAGAGGTAGCTACAGCCGTGGACTACCGTACTGTGTCTGCTGCTAATATAGACTGGATGATAATGAGATAAAATTTAAATATATATATATCACAGTGCACTAGTACTGCAGCCGGACAGGTATATATTATGTAATGACGGACCTGCTGGACACTGTCTGCAGAATGCGTTTATAAAAACACCACACGACGAGTGTTTAACTTTTTCAGGCAGACAATCACAATATACTGGTGGTCAGCAGACAATCACAATACTGGTGGTCAGTGGTCACTGGTCAGTCACACTGGCAGTGGCACTCTGGCAGCAAAAGTGTGCACTGTACTTAAAATATGTACTCCTGCTATAACTGCTCCCCAGTCTCCCCCACAATTAAGCTGTGTGAGCAGTGAGCACTCAGCACAGTCAGATAATGATATACAGTATTACATATGATGCAGCACACTGGGCTGAGCACAGATATGGTATGTGACTGTGTCACACTGTGTATCGTTTCTTTTTCAGGCAGAGAACGGATTAATTAAACACTGGTGGTCACTGGTCACACTATCAGCAGCAAGTTGTACTCCTAATAATATGCTCCCCAAAATTTGTGTCTCTCTCTAGTACTCTAGTCTAAACGGAGAGGACGCCAGCCACGTCCTCTCCCTATCAATCTCAATGCACGTGTGAAAATGGCGGCGACGCGCGGCTCCTTATATAGAATCCGAGTCTCGCGATAGAATCCGAGCCTCGCGAGAATCCGACAGCGGGATGATGACGTTCGGGCGCGCTCGGGTTAACCGAGCAAGGCGGGAAGATCCGAGTCGCTCGGCCCCGTGTAAAAAAACCTGAAGTTCGGGCGGGTTCGGATTCCGAGGAACCGAACCCGCTCATCACTAGTAAACATACGACCTCAGCTAAATATAGAACTAAAAGAATTCAGTCAAATTAACAACCAATAATATTGTTACTGTTATGTCTTCTGATATCTGTTCACACTATTTATTAGATATATCAGTCTGTTGCAGTAAAGCAGATTAATTTTTTTTATAAAGAGGAATTTTGTATTTTTTTAACTTAATTATTACTTTATCTTTGTACCCTATTTTCTTCTCTATTTAAATCTATTTGACCTTAAAAATGTGACTTGCTATGTAATAACACTATTTAGACATAGATAGGCTGCTACAGTATGTAAAACAGGCACATATTGTAGATTATGATTTTCTCTTGATATCTTCCTGAAGCATGCACTAATGTTCTCTCCTGAGAATAAATTTACAAAAAATAGTTTTGGCCAAGTTTTCCCAAGTATAAACAGGGTGGTGATCACTCATGCACAGTAGATTGTTTATTTACTCAAACATAAAAATTTACAATGTAATACAGTATCGTGTTTTCTCATGACATATGGATTCATGATTTTTAAGCCGTGTTTAAGCCCGGATCTTGCAGACTTGACCTCTTTGCTGGTGAATGAGTTCTTGGTAGGTGAAACAGAACTCTCAGAAGATCCAGAATGAACTGAATCTGTTCCACCAAACCGCTTGACCACAGCTTTGCTGAAAGTCCCCAAGTCCTGTAGAATCAGATATCTAGATGCTATTAACTGGTCAGCCCACTTCCTAGCCTCCCCTCTGAAGGACATACTGTAAGAAGGAGAATCACCAACTCTGCCTGAGAACAGAGTGGAGCTGCAGCTAGAGACTGCAATATTAGCTCATGAAACTGTCCCAGTTCACAGTTAAGGATGACTGGATCTGGATCATGGTCTTTAGGAGGAATTTGTGAATTTGGCTGGGATGTCTCCTCAGATATAGAGTGTCAATTGCCCCATCATTTTCTGCAGAAACAGAAATCTCTTCAAAAGGCATGACATGAACCACCCCTTCTTGCATCACAGCTAGTATCTTCCCTTCTTAGGTCTCAGCTGGAATCTTCCTTTCTGGGAATTCTGATCTACCTATCCAGAGGTCTCAGATAGAATTTCCCATCTAGGGATCTTGACTAGAAATACCACTCCAGAGGTCTCAAAAGTAAAACCGTGGGGTATATTTACTAAGCTCCCGATTTTGACCGATTTGGTGTTTTTTCTTCAAAGTGTCATCCTGGAAATTTACTAAACACAAATCTCGGCAGTGATGAGGGCATTCGTATTTTTTTTTAAGTCAAAGAAAAAAAATACGAATGAATACACCATCGGTCAAATACGCCTGTTATTTGATAGAACTCGGTCATTTACTAAAGTTTGTATTTCACAAACACTGCCGGCAATAGCCAAACACTGCCGTGAATAAATACAAATCGTAAAAAAATAGCAGTTTTAAAATAGACATGCTTTTTTTTACCGTGTTCTGATAGGCATGCACAGATCCATGAGATCCGTGCATGTTTATCAGTGGTAAGGGGTGGGAAAGTGTTAACATTTTTTACAAAAAATGCGTGGGGTCCCCCCTCCTAAGCAAAACCAGCCTTGGGCTCTTTGAGCCGGTCCTGGTTGACAAAATATGGGGGGAAAAATGACAGCGGTTCCCCCATATTTCATCAACCAGCACTGGAATCTGCGCCTGGTCCTGGTTCAAAAAATATGGGGGACAAAAAACCCGCACCGGGCTCCACTAGCCAGGTACATAATGCCACAGCCGGTGGACACTTTTATTGTGGTCCCGGCGGCCCAGGCATACCTACATACCTACATACCTAACTAGTCACCCCTGGCCGGGGTACCCTGGAGGAGTGGGAACCCCTTAAATGAAGGGGTCCCCCTCCAGCCACCCAAGGGCCAGGGGTGAAGCCCGAGGCTGTCCCCCCATCCAAGGGCGGCGGATGGGGGTCTGATAGCCTTGTGTAAAAAATGAGAATATTGTTTTAGTAGCAGTACTACAAGTCCCAGCAAGCATCCCCCGCAAGCTGGTACTTGGAGAACCACACGTCGTGGCACTCTCCTGATTGGCTGTGTGCTCCTGTAGTGTCTGTGAGGCTGCACACGGCAGAGTTCCCACCATTGGATACAATGGAGCGCATAGGCGCTACATTGTATCTCTACCGTGTGCAGCCTCACAGACACTACAGGAGCACACAGCCAATCAGGAGAGTGCCACGACGTGGCGCTCCCTGATTGGCTGAAGGGACGCTCTTTGACAGGAGTCAGGGGGGGTCCTGGCAGTTGGGGAAAGGGGTCCCATGTGTAAACATAGGACACCTTTCAGTGCGTGGTCGGGTTTCCGTTTTTTTGTTTTGCCAAGCACGTGGCTTATACAAAGAACACAAGCAACACTGGATTATGTGAGTATAATTTTTTCACAGGTACCCCGAGGATTATACATGGAGAAGAGGACCGAGCCTCGTGTGAACATAGGTAAGTATGTATGTTTGGAGGTGTGCATGTATGTAATAAACTTATACTGTCACGGTGTGTGTGTGTCCTGTTTTTTGTTGGGTATTTTTTTAGTAGTGGTACTACAGGTACCAGCGGGCCTGGTTTTCCACTGCATGCTGGTACTTGTGGTTCTCCAATTTATTGACTACTCCAGGGTACCCCGGCCAGGGGTGACTAGTTCGGTATGTAATGCCAGGGCCGCCGGGACCACAATAAAAGTGTCCCCCGGCTGTGGCATTATGTACCTGGCTAGTGGGGCCCGGTGCTGGTTCAAAAAATACGGGGGACCCATGCGCTTTTTGTCCCCCGTATTTTTTGGACCAGGCGCAGAGCCCGGTGCTGGTTGATGAAATATGGGGGAACCGCTGTAATTTTTCCCCCCATATTTTGTCAACCAGGAGCGGATCAAAGAGCCCGAGGCTGGTTTTGCTTAGGAGGGGGGACCCCACGCATTTTTTTGGGTGATTTTTAACAATTTTTTTTTTACGAAAGGTGCACAATGAAGTCCTGCGCGGATCTCACAGATCCGCACGAGATTCATTGTGTTAATGTCGGCAGTGTTTTACTATTCACTCCCGTAAAACACTTCCAAAAAATACGAATGACATCGACATCGGAAAACACGAAACTGCAGAATAAGACAGCATAGTAAATTAGTCGTAATAAATTCAAAAAGTTGCAATTTTACACATTCGATGTCATTTGTGTTTGAACTTTAACCTCATTCTGAAAATTACGAATTTTAGTAAATATACCCCCAGGTCTCAGCTGGACCAGTCACCTCCTCTGGAGTCATTACATCAGATAACTCTACTGAGGTCAAGGCATCGGATACCCCTCATGGGATCTGGTCATTGGCTGAGACATTGGCCTGCCCTCTTTGGGACAGACCATCGGCTCAGGCATAAGCCTCCCCTCTTGGGTTTTCAGGACTAGATATGGAAGCAGAAGATTCTCCTAAGGTTACAGGACTTGACACAGAGACAGATTTCCCTTCTACAGTGTATGAACTTGATATAGGAACAGATGCCCCTCCAGGGGCTTCAAGACTTGACACGGAAACAGGTACATCTTCTGGGGCTACAGCACTGGATGAAACTCCAGGGAATGTAGTGTTTGACGAATCTCCTATTGTTGTATGACTAGGGATCACCCTGGGTTTGAGTGATTTGGATACCCTCATTTGGATTGCAAATCTTCATCTGGGGTTTCGGGTCATAGGACCGAAGTTTTAGACCTTACCCTCTTTTTGGGAACATTTGGTACTCTCATTGGAATTGAGGGAGTCTGGGATGACTACTTGAGGTGACTTGTCTGCCTGAAACTTGAGATGTTGAACATCACTTTTTCCTGACCTGCAGAGGGAGCAGTCCTTTATAAAGTGTCTTGTGCTTTTACAACACATGCACAGCAGATTGTCCTTCTATTGCTGGTGCTCAGACTCAGAAATCTTTGGATGCAAAAAACTCTGGATTCTCCTTTCAGTCAGTACAGAAGGAGTCACCCCTGAACTAGGGGAACCTGAGCCCTACTGAGGTAATTTCTGCCTTAATAAATAGGGTGTTAACATTGATGGCATCCAAGGGACGTTTAGTCATTTCAGAAATTGGTTGACTTTTTTCTGAAAATGGTTTTAAAAACTGCTCTATAAGAGAATGCAGAATAAGTCAATTTTTGTTAACTTCAATTTAGCAGAATGGTATTACATCAGCAGGCAGCCACTTCTAAACACCTACACCTACAAAACACCAGCCCTATAAACAGCCCACACCAGAGGTATGTCTCAGCAGGCCCTGGGTGCTGGTAGCCTCAAGCAGTGACCTGTTCAATCTGTTGAAAAAACCCCATCATAGTTATTTTGGTCACTTATATATTTTATTAAATCATTTATTGTGATTGTAATATTTTTGTACACCATTGTGTACTTTGTTACTAAAGTGTAATGACATACTGTACTGTAAATTATTTTTTTCTTATGTGCAACCTTTTCATGAAGGTTTGATCTTTGCAAAAGTAAGGATCCATTTAAAATATATTTTTTCAAATATTTATGTGCTTTTTGAGTAGAAAATCAATTTATTTAATTATACTTCACAGTGTTCATGGACTAAGTATATGTGTTTACTTGATATATTTTTTATATTTGTAACATATAAAAAAAATTCACAAAACATTTTTTTATTTCTCTAATCCTGATTAAAAACAATGGCCTGTGTATACTGTATACATTTAAGAAAATTATATTTCAATTTTACATTTATAGTTGTTTTATAATAAACATACAAATACACACACACACACACACACACACACACACACACACACACACACATACTTGTTTTTCTATCCTCATCGGGACATATGTCTGGAACCTTCCTCATGGGGACCTATTCAGGAATACCGGCCTAATGAGGACACCCCACATAACTGATTTATTTTCGGGTTTAATTAGAGATAGAGGAAACGTGTATTCAGCATCAGATACATTTTATTCAGGAAAGGTTCTTTCTCATTTCAGCAGTAATTCGGTTCTTAATGTAAAACTTAACCGAGAGCCAGTTCCGAGCCTTCAGCGCTTGTCGTTCTGCCCTTAGGCACGCATCACAGTCATTCTTGCCCGGCACCTTGAATGAGCGAATGAACCGAATCATGCGACGTTCAACAGCTTTCACTTCTGCTGGGGTCCACGGATTGCGCTTGGTACCCCTTCTGTCACCTGTGCGGGAGAAGAAAGGTCAGTCACCACGCAACGCCACCACCAGTCATGGACGCATCTCAAATGGAATGGACAGTCAACACCCACCTTTAGCTGCACCTCCATCCACCGCCGACACCACGCTGCCAGCTTCTTTTCCCATGTGCCCCATGGGAACCTCAGTATCCTGACTCTCTGGCTCATCCCCAGAGTCATCGCTCACCACCTGGATCGGCTCTGTGGATAGAGAAGGACAGGGAAACCGATCACACCAGCCCACTTAGACAGTCAGTCCCTGGAGCCACACTGTCAAGTGATACCTACCGTTTGGATCAATGGAGATCTCTTCCAGATTGTGGCCCCGGAATTCAGCCATTCTCCCTTGCTCGAGAGCCAGAAACAGCTTGCTCAACTTGGCCAGTTGAAGGGTACCCTCCGGGAGGCGGTAATAATGCCGGTGCACCCGAATATCATGTCCAAGGAAATCAGCAAGCTGATCCATCTCTGTATCGCTCAGGTTGAGGACTCTGGAAAGTGTAGCCACATGCTTCCGTAGGCGGGTGGAAGATAATGCTTCGGGGTGCTTGGCCCCACACTCCCGGGCGTAGAGACGTATGCAGTCGGATCCCCTATAATGGGACATGGCTGTTGGCCTAGCAAACATGTAGATATTGTGTGGGGTCACACCACATTCTGTCCGCTTCTCTATGAGGAGCTCCATCGCTTTCTGCATGCTTGGGGATAGCAGGACAGGGACTTTCCTGCCTCTTTTCCCAGGAATCTCAATACGGGAGAAGTGACGACAGAGTGCCTTCTCCAGCTCTGACAGGGCCTGGGCCACATCACCCTGCAAATCGGCTGTGTGCCGTAAATCGAAGGAGGAGAGCAGCATCTTGGAAACCTCACCTTCTCTCCTGCGGTTGAAGAGAATCAGCTGCGTGAGGGTAACTTTGGCCAACATGGACCACTGCTGTTTGGAAGGGTGGGCGGACAACTCATCGATGTACTCTCGCTGACGGTCAAGGAGGTACAGGTTCAAGCGCTTAACATCATCAGTGAAGGGCAGAAGCAGCGGTGCATTCCATTTTATCTCTCGAAGTGTCTTCAGGGCAGCAGTGGAGATTAGCTCGCTCCACCTCGCCTCATAAATTTTCCGAAAGTTTCGGGCACGCTCCTCTGTCAGGGCACTGCCCTCCATCAGTGCCTGACACTCCACCATAGCTGAAATCTTCTGCAAGCTGTGTCCCACCTTCAGAGCCAACGAGGGTATTTTATATGTATTGGTGCGGTCATCGTAACCGGCCAGGCTCCTCACAGCATGCACCACTTGCAGGAAATTCTGTGGGCAAATGAAATCTTCCATACACCGCAACGGTGTGACCTTCATCGCCTTCAGCAGAAGCCGCCCCACCTCTCTGAGCTTCTGACGGATGTAATCATGCTTGCTGACATCAGACCCCAGACGGTTATAGAGGTGCTGACCGAACTGCATAATCCAGCGGTCCCCTTTGATTACCGGTACCACATCATCATAATTCATTCCGCTCAGCAACTTCCAGAGGCCAGTGCCAACATCTTTCGGGAGCGGTGTGGCGTAAGTGAAGAGACCCTGCACCCTGGTTCTTCCAGGTTTGGGGCTGACACTTTTGCGGAGCGGGCACCTCTTCACATGGCGCCACAGGTGCTTCCTGGAGAATAGCCCTTTACATTTTACACAGTGCATGAAATCTTGGGGAGCCGTTGCTTCTTTCGGCTGCTTGCACGGTAGGAGGACTCCGCTGCCCTCGCGGAGAACCCCGACATTATGGGCAAAGTTTCCCCGGGTGCGAATCAGGTCTAGCTGCACTGTCCTTTCCCTGGAGCGCTTCGGAAAGCTGAGTGCCCTTGCAACCTCATGCTCATTGTGGTGGACAGCTTGAACATGTCTCGC